>NW_022986962.1:240790-444211 GCF_010093935.1 Zasmidium cellare ATCC 36951
CCCCCCCCAGCCCCTCGCCCTCACGCTGGTGAACGGATCGGGCAGCACCCTGCGCGTCCACGCGCAGCTCATCGCAGATGTGGGGCTCCTCCGCGCCCTATGGGCGGAGCAGCAGGGCCAGGCGGCCGATTTCTTCAGCATCTGGTACAAGGGTACCGAGATCAACTATCCCGCCACATTGGCGCAGGTAAGCACCTACATACAAGACATCGATGGCATGGACACCAGTGCTAATACGGAGATAATTTGGGTGTGAGGAACGAAGACACCTTCACCATCAAGATGCTCCGCACGGGGCTGGAGTCGCTGTTCGCCCACATTCCCAGATAGTGGGAGTGAGAAGATTGAAGGTTGGCTTTGGTGAAGCATGGAGGAAGATCCATACTCCTCCATAATGCTGTATTGAATGTCGAGAGAGGACGCTGCCTTCGAGTATTTGAAGGTCATATCATGACAGTTCTACCTCTCATCCTCCACTGTTTGCCCACGATGTCTACTAACACAAGTGACTCGACTGGAAGCATCATCACCGAAGACGATCTCTGGTTAGCGCCCATGGAAGACTGCCATAAAGAGCTGGTTATCAGCCACTATCGAAGACTGAACAAGATCCTCCATGAGGGAGACGAAGCAGCGATCGGGATCTACACTAACAAGCAAGCGGCTCGAGAACAACTTGCCCGCATGACTTTGATAATAAGAGACTACATGAACTCGGCATGGCCCGACACGATCGAGTCCATGGTCGCAGATGTTGTCGACGCAAGTTTCTCGATCTGTGGCACACAATCGTCATTCTACCAACCCACCTTCGTCAACTCGGCGCTCTGGGGCCGTGAGCAAGAAATCGCGGCTTTGATGCAAGAGCTCAGCGCACGGGATGTGGACGATGTGATGGAACTATGGAGCATAATTCCCGACAAAACGAACAAAGTCGTTCCTGATACCAGTGCCGTGGAAGATATCGGGGAGAGTGTCGATTGGAATAATGTGCTCTTCAGGTCTCGGTCTGAGGACAACATTGCTCATCGGCGGCAGGATTTTACAATCGAGGACCAGGAGCTTTGGGAGGAGGATCTTTTGAGTCTAGAGTTGGAGCAGTTGGATCTTGCTTGGCCGCCTGTGTTTCGAGATCCTGAGCCTAATGTTGGGAGGCAGCGGAGACGGACGAGCACGGCGGCTTCGATGACAACAAGACCGTCGATTGCCAGGGCAACGACAGATGATATTGTACTAGAGCCATGCTCTGAGGCGGAGACTGCTGGCGCAAAGGCTTGATGAGCGTTCAGTTTTGATGAAGTGATGTTGATACAGGGGTGAAATGATGGAAGACTGCCAGAATCGAGGAGATGAAGTCGAAAGAAAAACAAGGTGGCTGGAGAGCCCCACATGTGGATAAAGTCTGTTCCCTGTCACTCGCCACTGGAGACCCAGCGGTCCTCACTTCCTGAATGATCTCTCCGACGCTCGTGCGATCTTGGCCTCCGCTTTTCGATGTTATCCTAACGTCATACGGGTTTGATCTATAAGCAACAATTGAGAAAATCAAGGATCATCTCGATTCAAATACGTTGGCCTTTCTCATTCGAACGACAAAGACCTTGCAAGAGAACAACATTGAGATCGACACCATGGCAGCTAAAATCTTCATGTGAGTATCGCGCACGTCAGTACGATGGCATGGGACTGACGTGAAACAGCACTGGAGTTACTGGCTACATCGCCGGCGATGCCCTTTACGCTTTGAATCAAACCCACCCAGACTACGAGTACTCTGCCCTTGTACGCACGCAAGACAAAGCCGATCAAGTCAAGGCCGCATACCCAAAGATCCGAATAGTACTAGGCGGTCTTGATGATAGCCAGATTCTCGAGGACGAAGCAGCCAAGGCCGACATTGTCCTCCACGCCGCCGATGCCTCCGACCACGAAGGCGCGGCGAAAGCGATCGCCAAGGGAATTGCAAAGGGGCATTCAAAGGAGATCCCTGCATTCTGGTTGCATACTGGCGGCACTGGCATTTTGACGTACTTCGATTCGAAGGATGAGCGGTTTGGAGAGTGGGATGAGAAGGAGTTCAATGACTGGTCTGGCGTGGAGGAACTCACGAATCTCCCTGATGAGGCTTTCCACCGCAACGTCGACAAGATCGTACTGGAGACTGGCATCAACAAGGCAGACTCAGTCAAGACGGCCATCGTCTGCCCACCAACCATCTACGGCAAAGGCCGCGGCCCCATCTCAGGACGTAGCCGACAGGCGTACGAGCTTGCGAAACTTGTCCTGCGCAAGGGCTATGCACCCATCATCGGCAAAGGCAAAGCTCGCTGGAACAACGTACATGTACATGATCTCTCAGACATCTGGGTCGGCCTCGTCGAAGCAGCCGTAGCGAAGAAGCTGGATGCCGAACTTTGGGGTGCAAAGGGTTATTACTTGGCCGAGCATGGCGAGCACGTCTGGGGCGACTTGTCGAGGTTGATCGCGAAGACTGCAGCGGATCTCGGGTATATCTCAAAGGACTGGAAGGAGCAGCCTCTTGATCAGAAAGAGGCGTTTGAGATCGCGGACTTCCAGGCGCTGAGCTGGGGATTGAACTCGAGGGGCAAAGCCGAGCGGGCGAGTAAGTTGTTGGGATGGAAGCCGCACCGGCCGAGTGTTGAAGAGGAGGTGCCGAATATTGTGGAAGAGGAGAAAGAGAGGTTGGGCTGAGTGATGTGAAAGTGTCGTGGACATATTGTGACACTCCAGTTTTCTCTCATCATGCCTTCTTCTTTGCCGTGAAGATATACAATATGGGATCTTCCAAATACTCTTTCCAAAAATCAGGATTGCTCCTCACAATCTCCGTCTCTTCCCACGGCACCGCCTTAAAGCCCTCAAAGTACTTTCCCGATATCTCCTCTGACCCTCCATAATACGGCTCCAAAGCCATCGACTCAAACTCCAACGGCGGCTCCATCAACATCCGATACTTATACGAAAAGCCCCCCTCAAACTCTTCAAACTTCCCAAGCTGAACACCATATTTCCCACTCGCTGCCGCCTTCGACTTTGGGTTATTCCGATTCGCAATAACCAACCCTCCAGATTTCAAATACTTCGCACAATTCCGCCACATCACCTCCAGCTCCTCCACATTCTGCGCATGATCAAACACTCCGTTCGCAATGACCAGATCATACGGCCCCAACCCCAAATGCTCCAGATCCTTCGAAGCGTCGCCGTGATACCATTTGATAACATCCCGCCGGAGCGATTTCTCGTACTCCTCGCCGAGACGCATCATATCGGGAGAAATGTCCACAACATCGACATCCGTGGCGCCGGCTTCGATAGCATCACGAGCCCGGTTTCCGGTTCCGCCGCCGAGGTCGAGCACTTTCAGGCCGTGGCAATTTTTGATGCAGAGGGAGAAGAGTTGTTGTTCCAGAGCCCCGAGCGGGAGGTTTATGAATTGGTCGTAGCCGGAGGCGTTGGTCGCGTAGTTCTTTTCGATGGCGTCGTTGGGATCGGTCATGTTGATGTCGTGCAATGATGTTTGATTTAGAGAGGAGGATGAAGTGATGTTGTCCTGAAACGCTGTCTCGTGGTCTGTGCACTGCAGCTGATTCCTTCAACTCGTGAAGCTGCTTCCTTCGCTGCCATTACCTTCTGCGTAGTTTCATCTTTATGCATCCCTATTCTGCACCCGTTACTACTGACAGCAGCCCTATGATCACATGTCGAGGTGGCGGTGATCCTAGCCTCTCGCCGCCTTGATCCGAAGACTCCAATCCAAGCATATGAAGTGCTTCAATGGCAGAAGATCAGGAGCGTCCAAACAGTCAGACTGGCCTTCTGGAGAGATCAAACCATGTCAATGGATCTACTATGAATGAGGCCGACCGCAATCTCGTGGACAAATTCGGCTACAAGCCCGTCTTCAAACGAGAGTTCGGATACCTTGCCACAATCTCTTTCGCCATTAGCATCGGAGCCGTCTTCCCATCAGTTGCTACAACGTTCATCTACCCGCTACAAGCTGGAGGAAGTGCGTGCATTGTGTGGTGTATGCATTCCCAGATGCCATCCTTCTTCTCCATGTTCGTCACTGATACAGTGCAGCTTGGCTTATCTCAGGCGCTGGCTGCATGTGCCTTGCGGTATGTCCGACTTCCTGATCAAGGACAAAACGTCAATGTGCTCTCGAACTGACCTGCCACAGCTGTCCGTCTCTGAACTCGTCTCAGCGTATCCCACTTGTGGCGGGCTCTATTACACTGTTTCTCGACTGGCTCCCAAGGACTACGTGCCATACATCAGCTGGGTGGCTGGATGGCTCAACCTCCTCGGACAAGCTGCCGGCGTTGCTGCTTCAGAATGGGGTGCATCATCACTTCTCCTGGCCATTGTATCAATTGCATCGGACTTTGCATACCTGCCCACGCTCAATCACACAGTAGCTGTGATGGTTGGCATGGTAATCTCGAGTGCCTTGGTCAACTCTCTATCGACGTACTGGTTGGAGAAGATGTTCAGATTCTACGTCGTCTTTCACATCCTGGTGTTGGTGACTTGTTGCATCGCTTTACTGGCGGTAGCTCAGCCTGAGAATGGTACTCCAAAGAATTCCGCTAGATATGTCTTCACGGACTTTACCAACCAATCTGGCTGGCAGCCTCCAGCTTGGAGCTTCATGTTTGGATTTCTGTCGGTGTCCTGGTCAATGTGTACGCTATCAACATAGGAATGAAGACGTGCAGTCACTGACACCGCCGCAGCCGGCTACGACGCGACCGCCCACATCGCAGAGGAGATCAAAGAACCCGAGATCAAAACACCCTGGGCAATATCTCTCGGTATGCTCTTCACCTACGTCGCAGGCTGGCTATACAATATCGTTCTCTGCTTCGTCATGGGTGATGTGTGTGCGAAAGACTCAATAATCCACTCACCAATCGAGCAACCAGTGGCACAGATCTTTTACAACGTCCTTGGGAAGTCTGGATCAGTGTTCTACACCATCTGTGCACTGATCATCCTGAAGTTTGGGAACTTCGCAGCTATGCAATCATTAACACGAACAATATTCGCCCTCTCGCGCGACGGACTCGTACCATTCAGCAATACTTGGACAACCATCCTGCCCTCAACCGGCATCCCAATCTACGCCGTCTGGATATCAGCTCTCTGGGCCATCGGGATCAACCTCACCGGTCTAGGCTCCTATCCCGCCATCGCAGGCGTCTTTAACGTCACGGCCATCGCACTAGACTGGTCCTTCTGCATACCCATATTCTGCAAGATCTTGTTTGGCAAATTCGTGCCGGGACCTTGGCATTTAGGTCGGTTCTCGAGGGCATTGAATATTTATGCGTGTGCGTGGACGATGTTTGTGTCGGTTATATTTTTGATGCCTACGACGTTGCCTGTGGAGGCGGAGACTGTGAGGAACAGCATTCCTCGATGATAATAATGCCTTGTGCTGACATTGTCTTAGATGAATTACGCTGTGGTGTATATCGTGGCTATCTTGCTGTTCTCAACGCTCTACTGGGTCGTAAGGGGCCAGGAGCATTATACTGGACCTCGAATCGAAGTCACGAAAGATATTGATAACATCGACCCAGACGGGCCACCAACAGGTCACTCAAGGGTATCCGGGGACTCTATTGAAGACGATTCAGAGCCAACAGAGACTCGTCCCCTTCTCGCTGGGCCCTAGAATTCTGGGAGAATGGCTGACAGCATCTTCGTATACACATAGAATCAGACTATGTACACAGATATGTACAGACTCTATCTCTCATCACACTACTGCCAGTCACTCTCCAACACCGCCGTGTTCGAACACGCCCTCGGCACAGTATAATTCCGATTCGGGTCAACCTCCCACGTAACACCACCATCGGAATCAACTTTGATGAACTTATACTCCAGATACGTCCCAGCAACCAGCTTCACCGTCGCATTCCAGATCGGATTGTCAGTCGTATATCCGGAAGCTGACATAGCCACGGCTTGAGAGGTATTCCATTTCCCAAGTTCGGTGATTGAGCCGATGAGTTTGATGCTCTCGAGCCAGGCGGTCGTGACGTTGTGGTTGAAGGAGACGGAGACTGTGGACACTGTGGTGCAGGCTGATGTTGTTAGGGAGGACGTTTTGGTGGTTGATGAAGGAGTTACAGAGGTCGCGGTCGTGGTCAACAGCTTGGCACCATGGACGGCGTTGTAGATGGCCTTGCCGACGCTCGACTTCATGTAGCAGGCTACGCCTGAGAGTGAGACGTCGACGCAGCCGGTGGTGGTCGCACAGGCGTCTATGCATTGTTTGAGACTGTTTACGGAGACCATGCTGAGATCGCCGCCGGCGTGGTCGATGCCGCATTCGATGAGAAAGGTCTTGCCGTTGGAGATGTAGGTGGTGCTGTTGGAAGCTGGGCATGAGACGGCGGACGCTGTAGCGGCGGCGGAAGTGCTCGATGTTGTGGAAGTGATGGACTTTGTCGATGAAGAGGTGGCGGATGTAATTGGCTTAGTGGATGCTCTTGAAGTCGATGACGAGGTGCTGATGACCGTTGCTTTTGTTTTTAGAGTGGTTGACTTGGCTGTGCTTGAGCTAGGGGTACTCGATGTTGTCTTCGTCGAGCTGGAAGTAGAAAGGGTGGTACTGCTCTTTGCGCTGGAGCTACTCGCCGTCGTCTTCGCGGCAGTAGACGACGACGCAATCGTGCTACTGATCTTGCTGCTGGAGCTGGAAATACTCGTCGCTCCTCCAGTGTTAGTACTTGCACAAGGATCCGATCCCTTCAACAATGAAGTAAGGTAGAAGGCACTGGGAGCGCCATCCGCAATATCGATAGCCAAATTACCACTCGAATCAGTAGATATCACGGTGCAGGTCAATAGATCCGTGAATTTCGTATTCGCCGCAAAGCCCGTCACTTTGGAGTTGATCTTGATTGATGAACTCTTCCCAGCACCAAGGTTTGTGAAGACTGAGATCAGGGGCGAAGAAACAGCGCCTTTGCTCGTTACGAGAGCCTTGTCGTCGGAGTAGATGACGTTTGATTTCGAAGTGACGTATGTTGGATCTTTGGAAATAGCAAGAGATCGAGCGCCATTTAGCTTGGCGATATGTGTATACATTGGCGCTTTGGTGTTATAGCCTGACGTCCACAGAGGCTCTCGATTGTACGGATCCGTAGCTCCAGAAAAGCCTTGCTCTTGGCCGTAGTACACAATCGGCAGACCGTCGTTGAGCAGCGTGAAAGCGATAGCGTTCTTCGTCAACCCGGTATCGTTAGTAATCGATGCAAAACGGGGGTTATCGTGGTTCTCAAGGAAATTCCCGAGCAGAGTCGTGTCCTTGCATGTCGCATTGAGCCACTTCAGGTTGTTCGCAAGCTCGCTCATAGTAGCTGTCGTGGACTGAAACGCTCGAAGAAGCCAGAAGTACGCCGCGTAGTTTAGCATTCCAGGCATGTAGTTCTGATACGTGCAGAATGTATTGGGGTTGCCATCGAATACCTCGCCGATGGCGTAGACGCCTGACGAAGAGATGAAGGAGGGCCAGAAGTCCTGATTGACTTGCATCGCCGAGTCTAGACGCAGTCCATCGATCGAGTAGTTCTGGACCAATTGGGGAATCCATTCATTGAACATGGTTTGAACGGTCTTGTCCTCTGTCTTCAGATCGGGTAATGAGACCACAGTGTCCCCGACCCAGCACTCGCGGACAGCCGTCATGTTGTCATGGTCCATTTTGCAGTAGGGGTGGTAGTATTTCGCATCGTCGAATGGTTCAAGATTGGACCACTTCACGTTGGCAGGAGCTCCATTGTAAGCGAAGTGGTTGGAAACTGTGTCGACCATAAGATACATGCCACGGGAGTGCAGGGCTGCCGAAAGAGCCTTGAGGTCCGCTGGTGTACCAAAGGCCGAGTTGAGGGAGTAGATGTCCTGCGGCCAGTAGCCATGATAGGGGTCTCCATATGGAGTTCCCCCAGCGATATTCTTAACGACAGGAGAGATCCAGACCTGGATGTTGTTCAGCCTCAGATGCTCCTCGGGTATGTGTGCTACGACTTACAGCTGTGAACCCCATGCCTTTGACATAATCCAACTTGTTAATCAGCCCCTGCCACGTCCCACCACAATAACTCCCCCAATTGCACGCTGCAGTCGTCGATCCACTCGTCAGCGCAAATCGATCCGTGAGAACTTGATAGACACTTTGACAACGCCATTGCGCTGGTGTGAGCCCAGCAGCAGCTCCGAAGAGCAGCGCCAGTGCAAACGACAGCATCTCGACGTGGTCTTGGCCGTATCACCCAAGAGCACGGTGCTGATATATGTATTCATTGCCATCTCTTTCATGACTTCATGTGGCCCACCCACACTGCGTTAAGAATTTCCAGCTGAGGTCTGGACCTGAAATCCTTGGCCAGGTTCGGGGCTCTTTGTTCGCGAGGTCTGTCGAAAAGGCTAGGCCTTTGGGCTGGCTTGACTCGTGTGGTGGGAAAAACGGACAATGAACAAAGAACAGCAACTGCCAGACCTGGTAGGAATTTCAGGGCGCCTAGCAGATGATGAATCGTTCGAGCTCGGTAATGGTGTGGACGTTCCCGTTGCGGCAGCCGCAAGAGTCGTTCGATATCATGCAGCCTGCGACCAGATTGTGTAATTTGTCGTTCCTGAGAGACTCACGAATAACGAAGGGCGTGTTTGCACCCAATACCAACACTACTCGATCTCCCCGCTGTGGGGCAAAGTGGTTTTCTCGGCCGTCGTTGACTGTCATTGAGTGACAAATCCCAACGTGGCCGTTTGTTGTTGCAAAGAAAATGAAAGAAGCGAATTGTGCAGGAGACATCTCAATCTCCGCGTATCTTGAGAATCCCAGCCTAATAGCTCGCAGAGTTTTCTCGTCGCAGTGGAGCACCTCGGCGGTGGCTTCCCATGCGTTGGAAACCTGGTCGCAGTCTGCGGCGTTGATCACGTTCCGTATGACACCGATGGAAAAGCCGTCAAGTGAGAGAGTCATACTTCCATGATCGGTGTCATGGGTAGAGCCTGGTGCAAGATCATGAGGCACATGAACATTGTGATAGTTCCAACGCTTTCGGGCGTACTCAATAGCCGTAGGGACGGCTCGACCACCGGCTCTGGTGGTGACAGGAGATCCTGGCTCCTCCTGAAAATCGCTGCAACGTTCTGCAGCTTGCCCATCATTAAGATAGAGCCACATCTGATAATCTATTCTGTCAACGGTAGTGGGTCGTGCGAAGTCGCAGACCCATGAAGGTGATTCGTATCTCTCCCATTGAAAAGCTAGAACGTCAAAGGAAGAGTCCTCGCTGTCTTTGAGTATGGCATGCTGAGTTGGGTTCGTTTCCTTGGTCCACAGCAGTCGAGACATATCCGTGAACAACTCCTTCGGCGTCCTCTTGTAGTCGATCGGTATGGCGGCTCGATGAAAAGGCATTGCAAGTCCAATCAATCCAAAGACATGATCGAGATCGTGAGATGCTAGCGAAGCAGCGGCAAGTCTCAGGAGCTCTCCCAGTGGACGGCCACCATCCAAGGGTACTTGATAGTACTCCCACCAACTCCTGAGCTTCCATGGGACTCTCATCGAGTGCTCGGCAGACATAAAAGCTTTCCAGACCTTTTGTGTGCCAACCACATGGAAATCGATGTCATCGGCCTGAACATCCCATTGTCGAGAGAACACAAGCTCCATCGGCCATGCGCGGAAAAATGCCCATCCATCAAAAACATAGTCGTCGAATAGCACGAGGGGTGGGTACCTGGCAACAGCAATCTCTTGAAGAACCCACTTGCGTTTCCACCAGGCATGTTCCTTCCACGATAGCAGGTAGTCCAGGTCAATGGTCGATAACCCCACGAACTGCTCATTCTCTCTCGTTGCCCTGTCCAAAGACACCATCCAACGGAGATCACCACTGTCTGGTCCATCTTCGAGTTCCCGAGCCGCTGGTTTTCCCGGCGCCATGCCAAGCCATATGTAGACTGATTCTGCCGTTGAGAAGATCTGTTTCATCATGCTGACTTGCTTGTTCCGCTCTTCGAGATCGGCCTGATTGATGCAGAGCGCATCGACCCAAACTAGGACGCTTCTGGTCGGGTCTCTCAGCTGCCTCAATGCGTTCTCAAGGTGTTTGGAAACCAGTAGCGTGGCGAGTGGTCCGACATAGACTCCAGTATCAGCGGGTAATTCACCCCAGGAGTAGGAAAGGGCAATGTAAGGCGGCGCTTCTGTGAGTCTGAACAGTTTCAGGTCAGCCTGGACTGGAGGCCTCGGTGTGGCTGCTCGTGCATCGCGTGGGCCTTGATGAACTTCCAGAAGTCGGATAGCAACTCCATCATCGATCGGACATTCGGCGTAGACCCAGTGACCTGCGAAAGGCGTCGTTACCTGTTGTGAACTGCCCGCCGTGGAGTTGTCCATGTGTCGGCATTCGTCGCTGAAGACAGAGCCACAAGTGCAGGCAGCTGAGCTTCAGCGCCCCCAAGTGGGAAGTGCAAGCGTGCACGCTAATGCATGCAGTGTTACGCAGGCAATCAAGCCTCTTGCCAGCTCTGCGAGACACCTCTCTCAATTGTTGGAACCGCTTTTCACTCCGGACCAATTCCAGCCATACCCTCGTACTTGCTCATCAACCACTTCCCGCCAATCTTTTTCCACTCGAAAACACCCAAGCTATGCCTGATCACTCCAGGCGGCAGATCAAACGTCTCCATGGAAACATACGAGATCGCCCATCGTGCCTTCTCATGAACCGTCGTGGAGAGATCGTTCGCCTTCATCCGATAGTCCGGATACGCATCGACGAGATGTCGGAACATCTCTTGTACTCTGTCTCGTCCGATCACATAGGTTTTGAATCCGTCATCGCCGAGACTGAGTGGAAGAGGTTGCGTAAGGTCGCGCGCCACTGCCGCCGAGAGAAACTCGGGCTCTGCGTTGAAATCGTCGGTGAAGCGGTCCCAGACTGTATGGCTGTTTGTCTTCGTGTTGCCGGAGTCTGAGCCAAGGTATCGATTGTTGACGGCCCAGACAACTAGGTGTATTGTTTCGGCCATGTATTGCTCGATAGCTTTGGAGCTCTCGTCATTCCAAGTCGTGGGGCCGATCATATTCGCCATCTTTGCCATCTGCAATCCATCTCTATATTGCACCAATGCCCTGTATTTATTCATCTTGAATATAGTCTGCCTATAGCGGCGGCCAAGAGCGTCCGAATCCCGAAGCGATGCGAGGCCCCGAAAACAATCTTTCAGCTCACCGAAATGGATGTGATTTCAAGCACGTAGGGCAGAGTGCTGTAATCATAAGCAGGGCGGTGTATGTTGGTATCATGATGATGCTGAGATGGAAGAGAGAGGCAGGTAGATGCCAAGGGCCTCCAAGAAAGTGTTGAAGGAGAAGGAGTTGGTTTCACGCGACAGCCCTAAGATTGGATTGGACCGAGGCGAGGCTAGCCACGTGAAGGTCGACGCATGTGGTATAGCGCGGTGCACTTAACTTACGCCTAGAAGAGCCTTGGCTCGACAACATCCATCACCCGCGCTCGTGCTGACCCGAAGACATTAGGAGTCACTGATGCCCTGTTCTGTCTACCGGTCTCTATTGGGCCATCAGTAGCAGAGCTTGTGAGTCCGGGCCCGAAATGTTTCATGGTATCTGATCGAGATGGTATGCCGAGTCCCGCCAGCGAGGGAGTTATGGTAGATATGCAGAGCGAGCATATCCGAGCTGAATTCCGCTTCCAGGGACCACGTATAGGGTCGGTCATATCTTCGATAAGTTGATTATTATTTCTTTGAATCTTGCCAACGGCGGCATCAAATCACTCCGAAACTAGCGTCACTCATTGTTGCTTTTCAGGTTCGCCAATAGAGTAATCCACCAGGCTCAGCAGTCCATTCGACATGCAAAGCACCCGCACATCGTCAGAGGTCATTCATGAGGTGGCTTGATGTTTGTAAGCAACGATATGCAATAGCCTGGGATTGCTCGTTAAGGCAAGTTGTCAGGTGAGAAGACTTGGGTTCGTTGTCGTATAGAAATGCAGGAAGCGATGTGAGACATACTTTGCTGTCAGGAAGCGAGTAGGTGCTTCACTAGGATCGTTCCCTTCCCTTCCATCTATGACTTGGTAACAGCATCCATGAGCTTCAACTGTGTCGCCATAGCATGCTGCGCGAATGGCAACAGTTCGTAAGTCTTGCCTCTTCCATCCGGTCCAGAGTCGAAGATCTCGTAGCTGAACCATCCTCTGAATCCAGTCCGCAGTACCGCTTTGGTGAAGTCGACCACTGGCAGATACCCTTCGAATGGTAACGGCCTATAGTCATGACTCCATCTGCCTCGTGGTCGCATTGCATCGAGGTCCTTCTTCTCGAGCGGCTCGCTCAATTTGTATGCGTCGCTGATCTGTAACAGGTAGATTTTGTCCTTCGGTACGGTCTTCGCAAGTTGATCACAAGACGCTTTCCAGTCTTGCTCCACCTGCTCAGGCTGGCGGCCGTCCTCAACCAGACCACTCTTCGTTGTTGGATCGCCCCACTCACCTCCAGCAGACTGAAAGGTGTCCAAACAAAGGCCAAAGTTGGGTCTATCAACCTTTTGGCAGATGTCCCACACATCTGCCCAGTCAGGAGCGTGCGTAGACCAGCACCAGTTCTCGTAGGCGATTCGCATCTTCTTCTTCGCAAGCAGGTCGGCCAGGTCGCGTAAATCTTCCACAAAGCGAGCTCGATCTTTGCCGATCTTCTCTTCAGGGGAATCTGAAGAACCAACCTGCAGCATATCGCAACCCACCGCCTCCATGACGCGAGTCCAGCCTTCAGCGCGTTCCCAGGCATCTTTTCTCTCAGGCGAACCTTCAGGCCATCCTTCGAAATTGGCAAATGGCTGCATCATGAACGCTTTCAGACCCTTTGCATCGAGCATTGTCTTGAGCACTTTGGCAGCTGCAACCAGGTCGTCAAAATCGTGATCGCCAATGGGTTGAGATCCGCCATCTTGCTCCTCTGCTCGCAGGTGTAGGTTGGCGAATGATACCAGGTCAGGCATTGACAGTTCGATCGCCTGGAAGCCAGCACCGGCGAGGGCGTCCAATTTCTTGGGCAAGGTATGCTCATCGTTGCAGCCAATAGAGCATGAGGCGTACGCGAGCGGGATCTTCTCTAACGCGTCCATAGTGGCGACTCGTCCTGTTGAGTTTCTTCGAAGTCTGCCAGGGGTTTGCACTTACGTGCAAGAGGTCTCACAACTCCTTTTGAGGAAACAAAACGATCGACTCAATGGTGATGCAAGCGTGAGTGACATGACGTCGCGGCTTGCAATGCCATGCCATGTCGATTCGCGTTCCCTATCACTTTAACGTCCACTTTGAAGTGGCAGGATCACGCGTAGAATCACATGCTCGTCAGTGCCTCCAAGCGGAACATCTGATACCACGTGGAAGTTGTAGACAGACGAAAGAAGGAAAGGGTTCACATTCGCCAGGTGAAGTCCCGTACGCTGACTTATCACCGCCACCCATTGGCCAGATCCCCTGCCGGCTCCAGCCACAGGGCCCGGTATCCGGTCAATTCTTGGAGGTGTAAGTTTGCGCAAGACTCACACTTTCACGGCACGGACTTACAGTTTTCTTCACAGGCATTCGGTTGTTGATCGTGAAACTTCCAAGACTCGTTGACCCGACGGCTTCGTTCCGACCAGTCCTACTACCCACGTGTCCTGTAGGAGTCATATCCATCATGGCTGAGGTGAGTACAAATACCAGTGCGACCTTTGACATTTGGTTCTGTTCCTTGCCAGTCTATGCCTCTTGCTTTGCCTTGCTTGACTGGATCAGCCATTGACCATGTCTACACAGTTCTTCATGCCCAATCCAGCCGTCGGCGACCGCAATGGCGTCGAAGACTGGCGCATTCGAGGCATGACTCCTCTCACACCGCCCGACCTCCTTCAACACGAGATCCGCCAAACCGACAAGTCAAAAGACACCGTCATTCAGGGCCGAAACGAGGCAGCGGACGTTGTGCATGGCAAGGACAACAACCGAAGACTCATGGTCGTCATTGGTCCATGCTCGATCCACGATCCTCAGATGGCGTTGGAGTACTGCGACAGACTGCTTGAGCTGAAGAAGAAGTACGAGGACGACCTGTTGATTGTCATGAGGAGTTACCTCGAGAAGCCGAGAACAACCGTGGGCTGGAAGGGTTTGGTCAACGATCCAGACTTGGACAACACCTTCAACATCAACAAGGGTTTGAGGACGGCACGGCAGATGTTCTTGGATTTGACGAGCAAGGGTATGCCAATTGCAAGCGAGATGCTGGATACCATCAGCCCACAGTTCACCGCCGATTTGCTGTCTGTGGGTGCTGTTGGCGCACGAACGACGGAGAGCCAAGTCCATCGTGAGCTTGCATCTGGTCTGTCTTTCCCCGTTGGCTTCAAGAATGGCACGGACGGCACTCTGGGTGTGGCAATCGACGCAATCGGAGCGGTGAAGCATCCACATCACTTCCTGTCAGTCACCAAGCCCGGAAACGTTGCAATCGTGGGCACTGCTGGAAACGACGACTGCTTCGTCATTCTGCGCGGCGGCAACAAGGGCACAAACTACGACGCCAAGTCAATCGGCGAGGCAAAGGAGCAACTCGTGAAGAAGAGTCTTCGTCCATACCTTATGGTCGACTGCAGCCACGGCAACTCTCTCAAGGACCACAAGAACCAGCCCAAGGTCGCCAAGGCACTCGCCGATCAAATCCGCGGAGGAGAAGATGCTATTGTGGGCGTGATGATCGAGTCGAACATCAACGAGGGCAGCCAGAAGATGCCCAAGGAGGGCAAGTCTGGCCTCAAGTACGGTGTCTCGATCACTGATGCTTGCATTGGCTGGGAAGATACCGAGGTGGTGCTGAAGGAGCTTGCTGAAGCTGTTGCTGCCAGGAGAGAGAAACTGGGCCCTGTGAAGGAAGTCAATGGTGTCAATGGACATACGTGAGTGTTGGTACAGAGCAGGCGATAAACGTCTGCGGACAAGCACTATTTTCCTAGCATGGTAACTACGAGCATCGGTCTTGGCGTGGCGTTGGTAGGTCGAGCACTCAAAAGCAATTGGTTGTATGATGATTAGATGATACAACAGCTAGGTCGACGAACGAGAAAAGCACTGTCATGATCTTCAACGTAGACTTCGTAGGGATTTGTTGCACTTTTCAGCTATGGTACTGCCAAAGCAGTTGGCGCTTGGAAAAGAGACATATCAGAGACTGTCTGGTCAGCCACGACGTCTGGCCTACTACCTGCCCTTAGGATCCATGTTCCTTGCCGGACTGGACCATTTTGAAGTTCGTCCAAAACGCTCTCCGCATGCAATCCTCTTTGTTATACAAAGACATTAACTCAACGCTCGCCTTTGACCTCTTGCTCCGAATCCAAACACCGTCCAACCCAATCCATCAATCTTCCAAGGCTCCACCTTCTCTTAATCTGTACCACTACCTTCTTTCCCCTCTGGAAGCACTATCTCCTTCAACTTCACAATCCCGCCACACGCCCTCTCCGCCTCGAGAGCCGGCACGCGCCTGTGATCCTGCACAACCATAACACCATCAAGCGAGCTCAAACGCGGCAACGCTCCCAGGGTATGAAGTCCCATCGGAGCCCCTGGAAGCGCGTACATGCTAGCGATGATCGTAACGGCCTTCACCGACGGCATGCGCTTCACGATAGCCGGATCGATCCACAGCTCCTCCTTCTTGCCGTTGGAGAAGTCCACCGTGAGGCTCTGGATGGCGCCGAGTTGGGCATCGGTCAAGTGTGCCGCGAAGTTCTGGATACCCTTGGCGTAGGTTTCGATGTCGAAGGTGTTGCTCGAGAAAGGGATGAGGGCGGCTTCGGCCTGGATTTGTCGGCATACACCTAGCAGTCCGAGGGGAAGGCAAGTCTTGGGGTAGAAATCCCTGCAAGGGTGATGGTCCGCGCGCATGCTGTACCTGGTCGTCATACGGCAGACTGAGTCCTCCTCCTCCTGGTCTGCTTTGATTGTCGTGAGGGGCTTTTTGGCGGTGCAGACCAGAGCGCGGAGGCGCGATGGCATGTAGGGCATGGTCTTCATTATGTGGATCATGTTGCCGCCGAGTACGAGCTCATAGGTGCGGTTGCGAAGCTCGGGTGGCAGTTTGAGGAAAGGCGGCGTGAAACCGTCACCTCTGCAGCTCCGTTAGAAGAGGAAGACAACAAGCGGCGCAAACGCGCAACAACTTACTCGGGCGCATCTCCACCAGCGACTGCAATCGCAGACTTCTCCTCAAGTCGAGCATCGCGCGGCTTCTCCTCGTCAAGCGCAGACTTCTCCCCAGTAACACCTTGCACCACATCGTCGCGACTGGCATCGCCTCGCGCCGGGAATGCGGAGAGCTCGCGTTGTTGATCCTGCAACATCTCCAGACGATCCCCGGTGTTGAGCGGCACACTCGACGACTGCATGATGCTATGATGCCGTGGTCGTGGCGTGGTGTCGAGAGAGGTTGTGGTTGAAAGTTCGAGGTCGAGAAGACGGGTTAAGTGCGCGAGATTTGGCGCTAAGAGCTTGGCAGTCACATGCGCTAAGGTCATTCACTTACTGAAATTCCTGCGGCGTTGGCAGGTTACTGTTAGCCATCCATGGCTTGTATACGTTACTATTATCCTCGGTGTGAAATCTTCTCGCACAGGAGACAAGGACAGCAAGTCCGAGGCTAGCGAGCGATGAAGTCGTTCTCTCGGCCCCGTTCCAGGCAGACAATGGAAAGACAAAGGCTGGCCTTCCACAGCCATTTTAGAGAGCCATCAAAGCAACAGCTATTGTCGAACATTGCACGAAATGGAGCCCCCTGCAAAGGGTTTCAATCATCCCACGGCTTTTTACCTTGACCTCACTGCTGTCTGCTCTTCCTCGGCCGTCCTAGGAACCAGAAACATACAGCACTTATGCCGGACAACGAGTAATCATACACTGCGATTTGATACGACACCGCTCGATTACAACGATGTTGGCATCAGTGGACTATGGGATGGCTATTCGAGGCTACTGCATGTAACCAGAAAAAGGGCTTGCCATTGGCCAGGATGCAAGATCCGGATTGGAGAAGTACACGCAGCCATCACGAGAGGAATTAAAGCGGTCTCATATATATGGGGCTTCAATCTATCCAGATCGACAACGCTACCTTCAACGCTCTCAGGATTTTCAACCAACTCACTCCAGACGAGAGCACTAAAGACTCAACATGCCATTCTGGGTGATATACCACTCCCACACAACCTTCACAACCGCAGCCGAACGCGATGCATTCGCAGCGTCCATCACCGAAAGCTACGACACCATCCCAGCATTCTACGTAGCCGTGTCGTTCATCCCTCTCAGCGGCAGTCATTTATATCGTTCGGGAAAGCAAGTCTCCAACCTAGACAGACCGTTCGTTCGGCTAGTCGTGCATCACCTGGCTCGACAGTCTACAGACCACGTCGACGGTCGCGAAGCAGGATTCGCGAGGGGGAGGTTGTTGCTGGATAGGGCTATTGAGGCTCATGTCGTCGACAAAGGATATCTATGGGAATATACTATCTCGGAGGAAGATCGGAATTCGTGGAAGATTGACGGGTATATGCCTCCGCCGTTTGGGAGCGAGGCGATGAAGGTGTGGCAGGCTAGGGGTTGTGTTGGGCCGTATTGATGTACGTAGACGAATCGAGCGACGTGACATGCTTGATGTTGCGTCGATGGATGGCGGACTAGTCGGTAGATGCCACTGGCGGCAGAGCTATACTATGTAGCCTTTGAAAAGATTTCATTGTTCTACAGTGTCGCTGGGTCCTTCCAGCCTTGACCGTTCCCCCTGAGGCGTTGCTCCTTTGACCCTTAAAATTGTCCATTCCTTGCGTCTCGAATCCGGGCATTTGATCATGTCGTTTCAGGGGTCTGTAAATGATTACACTTTCCTCGCATGCGTATTCTTGAAGCCCGATGACCCAAGACAAGTCCCAGAAGTTCAAGCCAATCAGACGCCGAGTAAGTGATTACAGGCATGTGATCGAGTAGCCTCCCTTTGCCAACGAAGATCGACTCGCGTATGTCAAATGCGTCGATAGGAGCCAATGTAAGCAAAGTCAAGTAGAGTATCCCGTCCAAAAAGAGGCTCAGTCTCGAGCTGTGGATCTGGTCGAAAGAAGCGTCATGCTGTAATCAGGCTCGCACGGCCCAAATTGTGATATACAATTCCGAGACTCCTTGCACGCCAACCCACAGTTCTCGCATCTTCATAAAGGGCCTTCAAGCATCATCGGAGTCGGATCTCAGTCAAACATCCTAAGTTACCGCTGAATTTGCCGGACTTAACGTCTTCACGCGCGGACGAACTTTTTTGGCATGAGATTTGTTGAAGGATTGGGAAGATTAACCGACGAGGTCGCTCGATTTATTGATTGCATCATTTGAGAAAGAGGAACGATATATTTCGAGAGGCGACAGTTGTAATTTCGGAATCGACGACGGCAACGGACTTTCAATGCTATAATGGATAGCAATCAACCCTCGACGGAAGACCTACAATCGCAGGATGAGAAACCTATCGAGGACCCAGAATCAGGGGAAAATAGTATTGAGACCGAGAAGCGCGTTACTCTCGAAGATCATGAGGTAGTTCTGCTATTGTCCCTGAGCAAGATCTCGACAGGGTATTGACAATTCTTAGAATCCAGAAAACTGGTCGTCCCTGAAGAAGTCCTACTACAGCCTGGGCGTCGGTCTGGCATGCTTCTCAGTGACAGTCGCCGCATCTCTAATCACGCCCGGAACCCAAGAGATTGAAGAGAAGTTCCACGTCGGAGAAACGCCAGCGATTCTGTCGCTCACACTCTACCTGTTGGGATTGGCGACGGGGCCTATCATCGCAGCTCCCATATCCGAGATTCTGGGTCGTGCGGCGATATACCGCATACTGCCGCCGATATACATGCTGTTCACTATGGGAGTGGGCTTCGTCAACACTTTCGGCGGATTGCTGGTGCTTCGTTTTCTCGCGGGCATGGCGGGCTCGCCGCCGCTGGCTATGGGAGCAGGGACGATTGCGGATATGTATCCTCCCAGTCGAAGAGCGGCGCCTTTGTGCGTGCTCATATCGACACCGTTCTTGGGTTCAGGTAAGTCGTTTGGGAAAAATGCGTCCAATCCTTGCTAACGGCGATGCCAGGGTTTGGCCCAGTGATTGGTGGTTTCGCCGCCTACTACAAAGGCTACATACAGATGGACACAATGGTGTTCGATCTTCATAGCCATCGCGACCTACATCTACACCCTTCCCATGGGCGAGACATACCAGAGAGCACTGCTAAAGCGGAAGGCAAAGCGCCTGGGCATTGCGACGAATGAACCGCCTTTGAAAGACTTGCTGGTCCAGCTGCTGCATGTGACGCTGTTCCGGCCATTCAAGATGATTTTCACGGAGCCGATAGTCCAGGTCCTGACCTTTTACAACGCGTTTACTTTCAGCGTGTTGTTCACGTTCTTCGCGGCATATCCCTACGTCTTCGGCAAAGTCTACGGCTTCAATATCTGGCAGAGTGGCCTGACGTTCCTTGGGATTGGCGTGGGCGTTGTTCTCGCAGGTATAACTGGCGTCCTTGTTGATCGATACATGTATCAGCCTCGATACCGACAAGCTCTCCTTGAGGGAAAGCCCGGTCTGCCGCCGGAGTACATGCTGTACTCCTCCATGCTGGGTACATTTGCGATACCTGTGAGGTGAGTCCTGCGATGAAGCTATCCATCAGCAAGCACCGGGCTAATAAACTCTATCACAGTCTCTTTTGGTTCGCCTGGACAGCTCGAGGTTCTGTCCATTGGATCTCTCCCACGATTGCTGGTGGACTGTTCTCCTGGGGTAGCGTCACAGTCTTTCTGTCCGCTGCGATGTACCTCATCCATAGTTATGGCCCATCGTACGGTGCCTCTGCCATGGCGGCTAACGGGATTGGCCGCTATTTCATGTCGGCCGGGTTCCCGTTGTTCACTATTCAGGTGAGTTGAATCAAGTTTTATCTTGCAATGTAGTTCTAACCTTCGATTCAGATGTATGAAACTTTGGGCATAGCGTGGGCGACGAGCTTGTTGGCATTCATCGCCGTTCTTCTGGTCCCGATACCGTTTATCTTCTTCAAGTTTGGCCCGGCTATCAGGCGCAGGAGTCGCATGATCCAGTGAGGTCTCGAAATTCAATTTCTAGAAATAAGAATCTCCGGGCATTGGTCGGGCATTGGTCGGGCATTGGTCGGGCATGCATCCAAACAGGTTGCAGGGCGCGGAAATTCGAGCTAGCAATGTATGTAGAGGTACGCAGAACGTTGCGAACGTTGACTTCCAAGAATGCATGGGATAAAGTGTATATTAAAGTCGGCGGCAACCCAGGATTTGATAGACTCGAACAATCAGTGCTTTCTCAAAGCTGGGAATCCGGTCTTCTCAAATTCCAAGGCCAGTACTTCACATTGTTCGATCTCCACCTCACAATGAGTGTTGTGACCTCGCCGGAGGTTCTGGTATGCAGCCCAGGCCATATCCAGAGGGAAAAGGCAGACCAGTTTCCCGACAGTCCGTGGCTCAAGCACACGAAAGCTATTGACGTATCGGATGGCTCTAGCCGACCACAGTCTGGTGTGGTCAATAGCTGTCCTCATTGCTGCATGTTCTGTTGCCTTGGCTCCGTCGCTCATCTCGATAACAGTCTGAAGCATCGAGAGGCATAGTTCGTGAATCGCAACTTTCGCTCCTAGATAGAATGAGGCCATATTTGCGGCCAGGGTGTCCGGAAACTGCATGTATCCAGATGCTTGGAATTCGCGGAGTGGGAATAGTGTCTGTTGACTTGGTTTTGCCCATGGAAATTGCAGTTGACTGGCGGTCTCCCAGGATTCTATATCGTGGCAGACGACTCGAGCTCGCTCCAATAGTGGAAGCAATGCTTCTCGAGGCCTTCTGGGCGCCACCTCTTCATCAAACCGTTGCATAAGAGCGGCAATCTCGAGGATGATGTCGATGAGCTTCTCGAGCACCGGATATTTGATGTCGAACTGGTTGCGAGCTGGAAAGTCAATCCACTTTCGCTGACATACGAACGATGATCGGCGGTCCAGAAAGCAGAACGGTATCAGGACTGCACGATAAGCGTAGAAGTGGTCAATTGCGAATTGCGAATCTAGTGACCCGGGTCCTGACGATTCGATCAATGCCCAAACTGAAGGCCCGCCATGATCTCTTGGCTAAGAGGTCTGCAATGGCTATCGTAAACACCACGGTAGTCAATTGCTGTCGCTCCTAATCGTTTTTTCCTTGGCCTGGACTTGTGAGTTTCCCTCTCAAGGAAGATAAAACGTTGTTCTCCAGCTCGACAGCCGCTTGCAGCATGGACAGATCTTCAGTCGTTTTTCCAACCACTATAAGTGCTGATGCGAGCAAAGCGTCGTTGAGAAGGTGGCTGCCAGGGTTGGTCGACTGCACACACGCAGAGGTCATCCACGACCCGCAGCAGATATTGACATGGACGCACTCCTGGTCAGCAGAGACTTGATGATCCGGCATTTGACATCGCTGGTTGAGCGCCGCGATGAATGCATCTTTATGAGCCGGTCCAGCACTCAAATGAAGCGGTACCTGCAGTAGCCAGCGAGTCTTGTCGTCGTCAAGCGCCTTGCAGAGCCGTACTTGCTGTGTCGTGGCTCGTCGGAGGAGTTCCACTTGCGTTGATTTAGAAGATAGATCGATCGTGCCAGGTGATTCGCATGGGTCTTCTGTGCTTGTATCTTTGCTTTGTTTCTTCCGTCGTCGGTGCTCGCGGACATTGGCTCGCACCATGTCTCTGCGGCGTTGTGCTCTTTCTGCTGCCGAGCCGGAGTTCGTTGGACGACCCATTCGTGTTCAGACGCCTCTCGTGTCGTAGACTCTGATACAGAGAATTATTTCTCCACCTCATGGCCACTGGGCAATGTACCACTAGACGTCATTAAGCCTCTCGCCCCTGATAAGTAATCCCAGGTGACTTGGTAGTCATCATCAAGGTCTCCTGCTTGCAACCCTGACTTCAGGCGCCCTTCGATGAGTCGTCTGCTTCTCGACGGCTTTCTGCAATGAGCAGCGCGATGAATCCTAGCCCGTAACATCGTGAGTGTCATAGAGTGTGTAGGACATGGAGGAGAATCTTGCTGTCAGCTCAAGGCTCAGTGTGGACGACAGTGCCCCAACTTTTGCAAGCCACTCTCGAAAGCGGTATCAACAACACTCGCTCTTTCTTCCTCGTGTGTTCGAGCATCGACATCTACTCGTCTAATCCTCGCGTACCTGCAGACATCCTCTATCGCGTGGTTTTCTAGACAGTCGACAGACGGACACGTATCAGTGATGAGATCCTCCTGCAATCACGAGGCCTCCGCCTGCTCCTAATCAAACGCGTCGAAAATTGGTGAAAAGAGACCCGAAGCCATACAAAAGACAATTATTGCTCAGTGGCTATACCAGATATGTGGTGCTCCCTTGAACGCAAACGACAGAAGTATATTGCCCGGATCAGGATGCCTCAAGCGAATGCTCAAAGCACCAGGTAGGACGAAGAACTCTCTCAATAGAATACCACAGACACCTTGAATACGTCTTCGTACCTCCACCGAACTGCCTTGAAGTGCTCTTCTACCGGCTGCTGAACAGCGCAACATCGGCGTATCATCTTCACCTTCACCAGCCGCCCAAAACGGCTGTTGTATGGAGAAGGATTCAGCACCACACGGCATAAGTCGCGTCTTATCGGCAGCCACGAATAACCTCAATCTAGCCTCTCTGGCCGCATAGCCGTAGCGATAGGCCTGCTATAATACAATGGCAAGCTGCCCTGCGAGACCTTGGTCGCCACGTGGAGGGCCAACCTTGTCACACCATCTACCATGGACGACATCAAAGAAGTCAAGCTGTCGCAGGCCCAGGAGTTGCCAGCCTATGCCAGCGACTCCCAGTCTGAGGCCGCTGAGAGTGCCGATGAACAGCTTGCGACGTTGGGCTACAAGCCTGAGTTGAGGAGAGTGCATTCGTTTTGGACGCGTGAGTGACGACTGATATATGCCGGGCACTGTCTGACAGCCTCTATCACAGTGATGGCGTTCCAGACGACGATTCTGTGTTCATGGAGCTGCAATATCGTGGTTTACGACTACATCTTCACGCTAGGCGGAGTCATGAGCCTTGTTTGGAGCACGTATGTCATCCCTAACACCGCACACCATATCATGTCTCAAAGTCTGTCCTAGCATCCTCGTTGGCATCGGGCAGACCCTACTCATGGCGTCCCTCGCCGAGTACGCCGGTATCTGGCCTCAAGCCGGCGGGCAGCAGTTCCTCACGCAGATGGTCGCTCCCGAGAAGATGCGTAGATTCCTGTCCTATGTTGTGGGCTGGGCTGTATTGATAGGAGAGATATCCACATCATCGAGCTGCGCTGTGAATAGTGCTCAGATCTTAGCTGCATTCATCGAAGTCACTCATCCTGATGTCGTGTGGAAGGTATGGCGTGGATTACTAGTCTGTGCCGTGCGTTGCTGACCAGGCACATAGCCATGGATGACCTTCCTGGTATACCTTGCCTTCCTGATCGGACCTGTCGTCACCAACCTGGCCCCCGGGTTTCCTACCGTATCTCTCTCTATCTGGAGGTCTGTTCAACTTACTCGGCTTCTTCACATGGGCGATCGTCTTCTTGATCATGGCACCTAAGAATAGTGCGGACTTTGTGTTTACTGAGTTCATGAACACAAGTGGATGGAATTCGAAAGGATGGGTTTTCATTCTGAGCATGTACGTGCCAATCTATGGCTTGTACGGCACCGATAGCGTGATGCATCTCGTGGAGGAGATGAAGCATCCTGCCAGAGATGCGCCGGTAAGTTCCACGTTAACCCACATCGGCATGACTCTCGCTAATATGTGTAGCGTGTCATGGTGTGGTCAATGGTGTTCTCCTCGCTCGTTGCGTGGATCAGTGCCATTATAATGGGCTTCACGACTGGCAACTGGGCAGCAGAACTGGAGACCACTCAGCCGTACTTTACTTGGTGAGGACCCTCCCACTATGTGCTGGCATGATGCTGACCGTCGACATCCAGGTTCATCAATGTCACCAAGTCTGTCTACGGCGGCGGCATCTTCTGCGCTATTACCATGATGGGATTGAACGTAAGTGATAGCCACGAAGTATCAATGACCTACAGCTAAAGCGGCAACAGTATCTCATCATAGTTCACACCAATACCGCAGGAAGTCGTCTAGCCTGGAGAATGGCAAAGGATGGCGGCTTCCCGTTCGCAAAGTTCCACTCGCACAACTCCAAGCGTTTCGGCACACCTCTACGACCCATGTTCGCGGTCCTCTTCATCAACGCCGTTGCGGGAACCCTCGTGATGGGCAGCGATCTTGCGTTTTGGGCTCTGATATCTGGGGGAGGTATCACGCTGCAGATTGCGTATGCCGTGCCGATCATATGCGTACGCCGTCGAATATTGCATCTTCGTCGAGACTGCAAGGCTGATTCCAACGCAGGTGGTCTGTCGAGGCCGAGAGATCCTACCACCGCGACCGTACTTCGATCTTGGTCGTTGGGGATATCTCATCAATTGGGTGGTAAGTCGTTGTAACTCTAAACATTCGGCATCAGTCTCTGACCAGGTTGCAGTCGCTCGGGTGGTCAGTCATCACACTACTCTTCTACTCGTTCCCGCAGTACGTCCCGGTCGTAGGAAATATCGAGAATATGAACTGGGCTTCCGCAATCGTAGGTGGATGTGTCGTGTTCTGCGCGCTTTTCTGGGTGGTGACTGGGCGCCACACGTACATGAAGTCGTACAATTCGGTCGTGGAAGAGAATATTGTGGTTGTAGAGGGCACAGCTGCGAAGATCTAGCAAGGCTCAGTTTTGCGATACTCAAAGAAGTGCTATTTTCCGATTGCAGGCCTCTGAATTGGAGCATTGTCTTTCCACTGCCGACCTCCAAAGCCGGCTCTCATGGCTTGAATTCAGTGTCGTTATGGCGTCGATAAACTCATGTCCACAGGTCCCAAATAGGCATATCGTCGCATGTCACGGTTCGGTGATATCTGCTCTCGCGCTGAATTGTTGCTTCTTGCCTTTTCTCGCCGGATCCACATGCAGACCGCGCGTTCATATATCTCCCCGTTCGAAGAAGTCCGTGTGCAGTGCAGGGGTGAGGTTGGGCGCGTGGGTCGATCATCCGGACAGACGATATTGGGTGCCGTTGCCGTGGCGTTGGATCTCCACCGTCCTCATCCACTCTTTCTCCTTCTCAACCACTTCCACCTCTCGCCATTTACATGTCTCTATCCACTTCTTTGCTGCTTCATTTTGCCATCAGGACCAGGACAAGAAAATAGCTCTACAGCCACGCCGATAAAATCCGCGCGAGGAACTCTTTTGGAGACCGAGGCCGCCGCCGGTGTCTTTCCTGTTGCTTTGGATCTAGAATCTTGCGACGGTGGGTCAGATGCTGAACGCCGTTAAGCAAGGAGAGCGCGAAGCAGAAGAATCATGCCGGCGGTGAGGGCAGCCATCTGATCCACCGAGGCTGGAGGTCGCTATCTCAGTTCGCTCTGCCGGCCATTTTGTTCGGGATCCCGGATAAAGGTACCACGATGGAGGCGGTGGGCTATCCACGAACGAATGCCTTTCAACCTCGTAATCCTCCTCGAATTCCCTACCGGACTGCTGGAGAGAAGCGCGTGTTCCTTCTGCCGCGGTACTGATATCCCTCTCTTTGCTTGCGGCTAAGACCAAAGCATCATGTGGCGCACACTTGCATCTCGCAACGCCTCGTCAACCGCGAACGGGTCCGGCGGTTTGGCGCGATGCAGATCTCTCCCCGCACACCGTCGCAGCTTGGGGTTGCAGAGTGCTCGTTCGAATCAGCCGGGCTGGACAGTTCGCTTTTGAGACGTGCATCTGTTTGCACGGCAAGCAAGGATTGCCCCAATTCGGCGTGACAGCGCTGTCGCTGCTCATATAACCAATCCTACGACCAGGCCGCCCTCCATTGCTGGAGCCCGCGAGGCAGGATGATGCCCGCAGACAGAGTTGCGCCGGTGCAGTTCTTTCGATCCACGTGTGTTCGGAACGATCAGCGGACGACCTCTCACACCTCGCCCACTCCCCGCCAGCCCTCTCTATCTTCCACCTGCTTCAAACTGCCAAGCTTCCAAGGTAGACCCCCACCCTGTCTGCGACCTCTGCATTCCTTCAAGTTCGCGCCGACATCTTGCGTCGTCACGACAAACTGAGACATGCATCTCTGGCCAACGTCACAGCTGCAGGAGAGCTTCCCACTGCGCCGTTTGGATTGGCAGGGACCGCATCGAGGGAACACCTCCTCTACTGCGGCAGGGCTAGCTTGGCATCAAGAAAGTCCAGCGCTTCGGCTTACACTTCGACGGCTGGAGATCGGCATCATTGCCAGGTCTGCCTTCCCGACTCGGCCATGATTCGCCTCATGCACGAATGCATGGCTGACCGCGTTGTCATGAGACCTGCTCCAGAATGGCGGGGGCCTTACCAGAAAGACATCGGAGCAGGGACGCGAAAGCATGATGCAGTTGCCGGCGTTCCAGCAGAGGGTTCGAGGTGTGTCTTTGGATCGTGGCCCCAAGAAACAATGCTCAGCTGGGCTTTGTGTCGAGTAGTGGGTGTTGATTCCGCGGGTCATACAAAGGGAACTGCATGCGGTCGATCCGTCGCCTGCCATTCAGAGCCACACTACAAAGAAAGACTACTTAGTACGGTAGGTTTCTCTACCTCTACCTTTTTGTTGGCGAGACAAAACGGTTGTTTTGCCCATCTCTGCTGCTCTCGATTCGCATTCCTCGCTCTTCATCCTCATTCGCCATGGCTACCTCACTTGGTTTCTTGTATGTGTTCATCTCGATCGTGGCCTTGGTGTCGGGACTTACTCCTGCGCAATGTAAGTCTTTCTCGCCAATCATGTCGTTGTATGATACTGATGGCTGCTTGAGGGAGGTCACAATCGATATACCAAGTCATGACCGATAGGTTCGCCAGGACGGATGGATCGACGACTGCCGGCTGCGATTTGAACGAGTACTGCGGTGGTACGTGGCAAGGGCTCATCAATCGTCTCGATTATATTCAGTCGATGGGCTTCACGGCGGTAGGTGCAGTGCATTGACGTAGGTTGGAATGAAGCTGATCCGAACAAGATCTGGATATCGCCCGTTGTAAAGAATCCCATCGCTTCGACGCAGGACGGCAATTCATAGTATGTCGACAACGATTTGAAAGACTGATCCCAGCATTGACGTTTCGTCACAGTCACGGCTACTGGGCACAGGATGCCTACGCCTTGAACCCCAAATTCGGGACTTCAGCAGATCTGAAGGCATTGTCCAACGAGCTCCATTCCAGGGGAATGGTACGTCAACACCGCCAAGGGACACAATCTCTTTGTATCCATCTTCTAACGAATCACAGTACCTCATGGTCGATGTCGTACCAAACCATATGGGCTCGATTTCGTCACAGACGACAGTCGACTACAGCAAATTCAATCCATTCAACAAGCAATCTTACTTCCACAAACCTTGCAATATCGATTACAACAATCAGACCAGTGTCACACAGTGCTGGCTGGGAGATAATATTGTCTCTCTCCCTGATTTGAGGACGGAGGATTCGAATGTGGCGAATATGTGGAATACCTGGATTGGGCAGTTGGTGTCCAACTACTCAAGTAAAGACTCCATCTCACCCAATTCCCAGGACAGCCACTAATAGAATCTCCCAGTCGACGGCCTCCGCATCGACACGGCCCAACAAATCGACACAGCCTTCTGGGCCGGCTTCCAATCCGCGGCTAAAGGCATCCACACCCTCGGCGAAGTGTAAGTACAGCGCAGGGCGAAAGACTGTCCCACCAATTCCTTCGACATTTGCTCACTCTCCGCCTCCCCATCCAGTTTCAACGGCGACCCCAACTACATCTGCCCCTACCAGAACTACCTGCACGGCATCCTCAACTACGGCACCTACTACTGGATCACGCAAGCCTTCCAATCCACCTCCGGCAGCATCTCCAACCTCGTCAACGGCATAAACCAGATGAAATCCACCTGCAAAGACGTCACCGTACTTGGCTCGTTCCTAGAAAACCACGACAACCCGCGCTTCCCCTCCTACACCCAAGACATCGTGCTCATCCGTACGGCAATAACATTCACAATGCTCGCCGACGGCATCCCAATCATCTACCAAGGCCAAGAACAGAAATTCTCCGGCAGCAACGTCCCCTCGAACCGCGAAGCGCTGTGGACAGCCAAATACAACCAGAACGCCGACCTCTACCTGCACATCCAAAAACTCAACCGCATCCGCAGCTGGGCGATCCGCAAGGACTCGACCTACCTCACCTACAACGCCTGGCCGATCTGGTCCGATTCGAAGACGATTGTGATGCGGAAGGGGTATGCGGGCAAGCAGATTGTGAGTGTTTATAGTAATTCGGGCTCGAATGGGGGGACGAGGACGATTACGATTAATAGTGGGAATTCGGGGTTTACGGCGGGGGAGAAGGTTACGGAGGTGTTGAGGTGTGAGGCGTTGACGGCGGATAGTAGGGGGAATGTTGGGGTTAGTATTCCTACGGGTAGGCCGGGGATTCTGTATCCGACGGCTGGGTTGAGGGGGAGTGGGATTTGTGGGTTGTGATGAGGGGAGGGGATGGGCCCTGGTGGTTCCTTTTGGTGGAGAGGGGTGGGAAGGGGTGGTGGTGGTGATGAACATAATGTGCATAACGAGACAGACTATTCTATCATGACGAAGGGATGATCTATGAGGACGATATGGACGTTCGATGAGTTACTGTAAAAAGCATTGTTCAACCGCAATTGCCCATACACCTCCCTTTCACATGCTCGTTAGGCTGAATTACAGACACATGATGTCTCGTCTAATGACTTGACTCATCCCAGCAAAACCACCCACAACCGCAAAGACGCCACTGTTCCACCACCTCCCTACGGCTGGCGGCGGGTTTGGCGTTACACGTCCTTCCCTATACGTCCCTCCCTAAACGACCTACCTGACATAGGCGTAGCATCTGTAGGCTATATTGCCCAGCAAGTCCAATATCCCGCCATGTCACGTCAGCCAGGGCGTACCTATCCATGCGCCAATATATCGAATTCTCAAACTCTTACCATCCCATCCACATTGGGAGACGAGTCGTAGTGGGTGCACACCCTCTCCGTGTTGAAGGAGAGAGGGGAAAGACAGTCATGTGGCCACATCGACAGAATAGCTTGCTCGAGTGCTTTATCCGGTAGGAAGGAAGATCTTGCGGGTAGATGTGTGTATGCGGCGCCAGTGTGGTAGCGTATATGTATGTACATACGTGTGTAGCTGTAGCTATTATGCTGTGTGACGAGGCTAGGGATGTGGAGTGCAGGAAGCATGTGAGGCTAGATGCTGGAGAGTTGTTGTTGATAACAGTACGGAGATCAGTGTCAGAACAGTGATAAGTTCGAATGGGGAGGGGACTGCGAGTGAAGTATACTACTCACCATTGCAGAGGTCAGTGGACGGAGTCTCGAGTGTCCTCGCTTCGAACGTTTTACAGCTATGCCTCGCTATGTTCCAGCCGGACGTCGTCTATGCAGCTTTGCTAGTGTTACAGAACAGAGTATCATCTCTTCTTACTCCTCCATCTTCTCCTCATCCTCGTCTTCACCCTCCAATGCTGCTTTGGCGAGCCGCTCGGCCTCTTCCTTGAGCGCCTTGGGCACCTCCTCATGTCTGCCCTTCGTGGGGCCGTTGACAGCGCTGATCCAAGTCATCTCAAGCTCGAAATCCTTGTCTTTGCTGTCCTCGTGCGCAACGTAGATGATGCGCGCCGCTTCCTTGACACCCTCCTCCAAGCTGATGCATTCGCCGTCCTTGGGGTCCAGCTTCAGCTTCTCCAGCTCGGCCTTGGCTGCTTGTCGGCCCTTTCCAGTCGCAGCGCCGTAGTAGCCCCAGTACAGCCCTGACGGCTCGATCATGTAGAGGTATGGACCACCCTCCTTCACACCCTTGGTCTTTCCACCTGCGCCCACCTTTGGTCCGCTTCCAACTACGCCGTCCACATCAACGTCGGTCTCTGCATCCCAGCCACCGACAATCGCGGTGATGCCAAATGGTCGTACGGAGGAGTAGAGGGTGAATGCCTGGACGTAGGAGCCCATGCGGTTGGCGAGTGATGAGACGGGAATGGGTGCTTTGTAGGTGCTGCGCCAGCTCTGCCCCTCGTCGCGCGCGCGAGATACGAAGTGTCTGCCGTCGGGTAAGAGGCCAGAGTGGACCTGGAGAGATATCATTGTCAGCTTCACCACCATCACTGCCATATCTGTCCATCCTCACTTACCACACCGATATTCCGATCCACCGTAGCTATCCGCTTGTTCGCCTCCTTCTTGAGCAGTCTGCTGGTGACGAGCTTCTCCAGCGCAAGCACCACGCCGTCCTTGCACCGAATGCCAATCGCCGTGCCGCCATTCTCGACCGCCTTTACTGCGTACTCGACCTGGAAGTTGCGGCCATCGGGGGAGAAGACGGAGTTGGAGAGATCGTAGCCCGTGCCTATGGAGGTCTGAAGGGGGTGTCAGTTTGATACCCGCACGTGATGGTATGGATAGATTCACTTACCATGGCGAGAGGCTAGAGGGGGATTGAGCTGCTGCAGGGGGTGTAGATTGACTGATGGTCTTGGTGGTGTTGAAAGTGGGTATGGGCTGGACTGCGCAGTAGTATTGAAATGTGTGATGGACGGTGGTGGATGTTGTTCGGGTGGAGTGTCTAACAAACCGTCGCAGTCGAGAGCTCGTCGAAGCAGTTGACGCGCATCGCACAGCTGCCTCCGCGAGAAGCTGTCAAGCCACACGCCCAAGCCACACGTGGCGGGTGTACCCGCACCGCATCTTCGATTCAGACTTCCAGCTGACAACACTCACTTCTCTACTCTCCCTCAAATCACCCCTTATCCTAATAGATAACCAGTCAATATTGGTATGCATTTACTCTGCGTTGGCAACTCCTTCTACTCGCAACGATGAATGCTTCACGCTTTCATTCGGCCGGCGAGCAGAAACCGGGCCGTGTCGCTGCTTTCTGCCCGAAGAACGACCGCAGCGAATGACGGCTCCCGATTGCTCCCTTAGCGCGAGATCTCACACGTTTCAGGATTAACCCCGTCACATTCCATCACTCATACCGCCATAACTACCTCCACCTCCTCCCCCTCCTCTCTGCTTCCTTTTCTCTCTTCCTGTGCGCTGTTGTAGATAGACATCCTTCGATAGCCCTTTCGTACGCCCTCAATTCAAAGAGTCGCCCACAGACATACAAAGACAAGAAGAAAGAAAGCCCCGAGATTGCTGCTGCTGCTCACCCGACCTTGCTTTTTGAGTCACGGCCACCTGACCTCTTTCTGCCCCGTCAGAGTCTTATTGAGAAGCCAAAGGAGGTTGTATCGACGAGACACTGACTGCGACAGCAAGAGACAGACCCGCTGTTGACGTTGCCCTGCTTTCCTTTGACCTTTACCGTGACCTTATCCAGGACCTAGGAAGGATCTCCGGACATCTGGCTAGTTGGACTTTGCTGAACACCGGAACTGGTACTCTTGGATCTTGACACATGTTGGGCTGGCCGGTGCTGGTTCATTTTTGCGAGACGTGCCACTACAATACTCCGGTCGAGTATTCGGGCACTGTTTGGACCCAAGAGCATACCTGCACACACGTAAGCTGCGGCCTTGTCACGAGGCCGTTCCCTCTCCCTTGCTCGACTGACCTTTACATGCGCAGTGCGGCAAAAGCTCTCCCGGTGCAGACATCGCAGGCGAGAGCAAAGGAGCCATGAACTCCGCACAGCATGACGAGCTCGCGCAGCTCTTCCAAAACATGCAATTCTCCCACCCAGCCGCTGCCTTCCAACAACAGCAGCAACAGCCTATCCAACCTCCACAAATTCCCGAAACCCCCGATAAGAAGAATGAGGCTATGATCCATTACGCCTCTGCACACTACACCCCCAACACAGCACACGTGCGCGCCGAGTCAGAGCCGTCGAGGAGCCCACCACCGCCCTACCGCGAGGCAGTCATGCCTGAGGCGATGGCCGAGACGCTGAGGCAGCACTCCATTGACCCCTTCGCCCTCCTTCCCAACCAGATCGACCTCTTCCTGAACGCTGACTACGAGCAGAGACTCCGCCTTCTCGAGTTGTGGCGCATCGCTCCGCCGTCCTACCCACTCGATCAGCATCTGCAGGGACAGTGGTCGGCTACGAACATGGAGAAGGAGGAGAATGAAGCCAGGTTGAGGTATGAACAGCAAATGCAGGTTCGATCCGTCCCGCAGGAAGAGCATATGCTCGATACGGTGATCGTGGGGCCTATTAGTCCAATTCGACAAGAGGGTGAGCCGGCATGGCCGCCTGCAGCACGAATGCGAGCTGCATCGATTGCTGCTGGTCAAGGACCACTACGACAGACTGAGGCAGAGCCCTACATCGTCAACGGCTACGAAATCGCCGCAGCATCTCCCCGCGCAGTAGAGCCAGTGTATGCTGCTGCCGGACTGTGGCAGGCACCTAGCTATGCAGAGACGATGCATCAAGAACAACAGCATCAGCGAGCCTTGGAGGACCAGTACGGGATGTACGAGCAGATTCGCAACCACGCCGATTGGGAGCGGATGAACGAGCAGATGATGAGGGAGAAGTTTGTCGGACAGCAGAGCATGGACGATGAGATGGTGATGTGAAGAATCACTCGTTGGACAGAGTTGCGGATCGTTGTCAGGCTGAGATTTCGTATGTTGTACAGGCATTGATGTGGTGTTGGGGCGGATGTGATCTTGAAGATATCCGTTGTGCATAGACTGGCGATTGTGCCTGATTATGGGAGACTTCCATTTGTTCATATCGACTCTACCCGTCTTCTCTCGCCTCAACCTTTAATGACACTGGCATCCGTAGTCCGGTTCATCGTCGAATATCAATCAATCTACTGCCGATCAGCAACCGAGGCATTTCGAAGCCGAAAAGTCCAAGCTTGACTTCCGAGTCCACCAAGATCACCTCACGTCGTGTCTCGTGAGCTACTCTCGCACACACTCCCCCTCTCTAACAACACAACAATGGCATGACCACATATCTGAACATACCCTCAAATCACACCTTCCATAATCCATAATCATGTCCACCCGCCCCGGCTCCTCCACCTTCGAAATCACCCTCCTCCCCAATCTCAAAAACTGCCTCCTCAACCTGCCGCCCACTCTCGCCTCCGCCCTTGTCAACGCCAACACGATCGCGCAGAATGTAGTTGTCGAGTTGCAATGGCGGTCGAGTCAAGAGCAGCAGCTGCAGAGGGGCAAACCCGCCGCAAGCACCACCCAGAGTGCGTTTCTGGGATGGACGGGCATGCAGAGCCAGAGTAAGAGGAAGGAGAGGGGCGATGTGCAGACTGTGGAGGTGGATGCTACGTTTGCGAGGTTGCTTGGGTTGGGGGAAGGGGTAAAGGTGGGTTTTTGGATTGATATGTTTCGGGTGTAGGTGGGATGGGGTATTGATCTTGGTGTTTAGGTCAATGTCTCGTTGCATGTAGAGCCTCCGATGGCGCATACGGTGAACATCGAGCCGTTGAGTGCGACGGATTGGGAGAGTAAGTCCATCTTCTGAGGTGTAGGCATTGGGAAGAAGGTAAGCTGATCGATTCCGTGTGTTTCATTTAGTCATCGAACTCCATTCCTCGTTCTTGGAGATGAACTTCCTCAGTCAAGTCCGCGCGCTGCCAAACCCCACCGCTGGACATAACCATCCGATCACGCTCCATCTTACACCGACGTCCACCGCGAATATCCGAGTCACGTCCCTCACGCCTGCGCCTGCTGCTACGCGAGAGTTTGTTAAGATTTCCCCGGACGCCGAGGTCATTGTGGCGCCGAAGACGAGGGAGAGGTCTTCGAGACCGGGAAGCTCGAGGGATAATCGATCGACGGCGAGTACGAGTCGGAGAAGTGCGGGTGGGAGGAGCACGACGAGTAATGCGCGACATCGCAGCGCGCATGAGAGTGAGAAGGCGAGACCGCCGTTGTTTCTGCGGGGTGTTACGAGGGGGCTGAAGAACGAGTGGTTTGAGGATGGTGGCGACGATATGAAAGATGACGGACTGAGGATATGGCTGGATCGGGAACACCTCCTATCCAAGACACTGAGAGGCGTGACCTGGGTTGCTGTGCAAGTCGTCAAGCCAGCTGGTTTGCAAGAGCCTGTCGATCCGCAGAGTGCGCCTAATCCGGAGCAGCAGCCTGCTTCGAAGGTCGTCGCGAAGCTCTGTGCCTGGGAAGATGCCCCGGACAGTCGCCATGTGGCTCTATCGACATTGCTGTGTGCTACGCTGGGAGCAGAAGGAATTGTGGGTGGGATTGTGCGTATCGATCCTGCGCCTGCGCCTCTTCCTAGAACTGCGTCTGCGATGAAGGAGCCTTCGCAGCAGGCTAGCAAAGAGGCTATAGTGAAGAGGTTGAAAGTCACTCCGTTCGCGCCCACTCAGGCTGAGAAGAAGGCTGCTGGGATCAACTTCGGCGGGAAATCGAAAAACGAACGAGATGAGGGCGTGCAAAGAATCAAGGCGATCCTGGGGAAAGCTATTCTGGAAGGCCCTCTTACCGACGGCATGCTTTTGCCGCCGCGAGAAGGCTGGCCGGGAGGGATACTGGACTTCGACCCTGCGCCTCCTGGAGACCCTTCGAAGGCGAGGACGAATTGGCTCATTGGGGGTGAGAGGAAGTTGGAGATCTCTTTGCAGCCGGAGACGGCGAGACAAAAAGCAGCTCGATGGCCGCCTGGTGAGGATCTGCCAGAGGAAATACCGGAAATGGTCGGTATTGATGCGACGATTGAACAGACGAGGAAGAGCCTGTTGCATACTTCCTCCGTCCTGCTGACGGGAGGTCTAGGCTCTGGAAAGACATCCCTGGCGCATCTGCTTGCTCATCAGCTGCGGAAGGAGTACCTCTTCAATGTGATATACTTCCCATGCCGGACGCTCGTAACGGATGAGACGAGAGTGAAGACGATCAAAGACACGCTCCACCGCGTGTTTGCATCAGCAGCATGGAACGCCCGTATTGGCGGCCGAGCAGTGGTCATTCTGGACGACTTGGACAAGCTCTGCCCCGTGGAGCAGGAGCTTCAAGTCGACGCCAACGGACGGAGTCGACAGGTTAGCGAATTGCTGGGACCCATTGTACGGGAGTGGTGTGGACGAGACACGGGAGTAGTGATGCTTGCTACGGCGCAGGGCAAAGAAAGCGTTAATAATGTCGTTATTGGTGGACATGTGGTCAGAGATATCGTGGCTTTGAAAGCGCCGAGTAAGGATGGGAGGAGGAAGGTGCTTGAGTTGCTTGTCAGGCGGGCGCTGAAGACGAAGACGCAAGAGGATGCGGATACGGGAGTCAAGAATGGTGGTGGTGCGGCGAGTGAGTGGATGGAGGGTTCAGACGGAGAGGACGAGGGCAGGCCGGGTTCTGCTGGGCAATATGGGCATGAGGCTGATGACCCTGAAGGTGTGACTCTCGATTCGCATCTGGATCTTCTGGAGATTGCTGGACAGACGGACGGATATATGCCTGGCGATCTGGCATTGCTGGTCTCACGAGCACGGAGCGAGGCCTTGATTCGGGCTATTTCGAGCGATTCGATTTCGGATGAAGTCACGTTGGGTGGTGAGGATTTTGATGCCGCTTTGAAGGGTTTCACGCCGGCTTCTCTGCGTGGTGTTACGTTGCATTCTTCGACGACGACGTTCGCTGCTATTGGTGGACTGAAAGAGACGAGGCAGACTCTGCTCGAGACATTGCAATACCCGACCACGTACGCGCCTTTGTTCGCCAAGTGTCCGCTAAGGTTACGGTCTGGTCTACTGCTTTACGGATATCCCGGTTGCGGAAAGACGTTGCTTGCATCCGCCGTGGCGGGCGAGTGTGGACTCAACTTCATCTCGGTCAAGGGACCGGAGATTCTGAACAAGTACATCGGTGCTTCGGAGAAGAGTGTGCGGGATCTGTTTGAGCGAGCAGAAGCTGCGAAGCCCTGCGTGCTGTTCTTCGATGAGTTCGATGCCATCGCTCCTAAGCGTGGGCATGACAGCACCGGTGTGACGGATCGCGTGGTCAATATGCTGCTCACGATGATGGATGGTGCAGAGGGACTGAGTGGTGTGTACGTCCTCGCTGCCACGTCTCGTCCTGATTTGATCGATCCTGCTCTGCTCCGACCAGGTCGACTGGACAAGAGCTTGATATGCGATATGCCGAATGAGGAAGACAGGCTGGATATTCTGGAAGCCATCAGCAATAAGCTGAAGCTTGACCCGGCTGTAACGGAGAGCACAGGCTCGCAGAGTTTGCAAGAAGTCGCGAAGAATACTGAAGGGTATTCTGGCGCAGATCTGCAAGCCGTCATGTACAACGCGCACCTCGACGCCATCCACGACGTTCTCGGCCCTGCAGACGGCGCCGCTCAAGACTTTGGGAAGAAGAAATCCGACGGCTCCAGGGGCCGGAGTGGAAGCAACAAACATCAAGATTTCACATACTTCAAACCCGGCGACATCTCCACCAGCCGCCCCATCACCTCCTCAGGAGAGGCCCCCACAACCCCCGCCCACCAAGCCGCCGAACGCGCCCTCCTCGCCGCCAAACTCTCCGCCCTGCAAGCAACCCGCCGCAAAGCCCGCGCCGAACGCCACGCCGCGCAAGGACGCCCTCCCTCTCGCCAACAGCAGCCGCAAAACGGCACCCAAGAAACGGCGTCCGTGGAACCCGTGATCTCCTGGAAACATCTCAGCAAGAGTCTGCAAGAGACGCGGAGTTCGATCTCGAAGCAGGAGCAGGCGCGGTTGGGCAGGATTTATCGCGAGTTTGTGGTGGGGCGGAATGGGGATTTGAGTGATGGGCAGGGCGGGACGGAGATTGGGGGGAGGACGAGTTTGATGTAGGTATTTTGGGAGGGGTTTACAGGTGGTTTGGGAGGGGTGTGGAAGTGGAAGTGGGATACTACCTCTTTGCAGGGGTTTGTCGTGCGCTTCCGGCCTGTGACCGCCTAGCCGGGTTGGAGGGTAGTGAGTTTCGCAAACTTGCTCCGTTTGTCGCTGTGTCTCACCCTAATGATCACGCCGTCGACAATAACCTGCAGACTTCTCTCGTCCCTCCGACGATGGAGAAATCCAGTGATTTGGATGTGGCGGGGCGGTTGCATGGACGGATTTTGGGAGGGATTCTTTTGGTGGTGGAGGGTGTGAAGGTGGATGTTTATGTTGAGGGGGATGGGGCGGGGGCTTTGAGGAGAAGGAGGGACATGCAGGTGGAGGAGGCTTGTTGGTGGGTTAGGAGTGTGTTGCTTGGGGAGTAGGAGAGATGGGTCTTGGGACGAGGAGTGGGGGATGGGTGCCAGTGAAAGGCGTTTCGTGACGCAGGCTGACTGGAAGACTGCAACGGAATCAGTCTACTGTATGGATATCGTCACAGATTGACCTCATGGCTGCGAGTGGCATGCTAAAGAAAGGGGACGTGTCCATTCCGGCCATAGACACGAATTTCACCACGGTATCGAGGCTCTTGCAATTGTAATGCCATCGTTGCCGGATTCTTAAGGCATCTGACAGACATGATGCGTTTCCGTTCCTCTGTGTGAGTAGTTGACGGGCATTGCAGTGAAGGCTAAAGTGCTGCAAAGAAAGGAGGGGCGAGTTTGAGTCTGCAGCCTTGTCGAGCTAGCGTTTACCCGAATCGGGCTAGTTCCAGTTTTGGCTTTGGTTTCTACGACTTCGCGCAGACTCGGCTTCCGTTCTCTCCCTTAACGAAACATCAACACGAACAAAACGACTATCGGAAACAACGCCGTCCATGAAAATCGAACCCATGTGAACGGAGAACACGATCTCGTCGGATCACACAAGCTTGCGGTCTGTTAGTGCGAGCTTGGCTGGTGAAGAAAAAATGAATGCAATCAAGGACAACACTATGCGCTTTGATGCCAATGCGATGCAAGAGCGCTCGAACATACGGAGCTCTTGTCTTCAGCGAGGATCGTACGGCCCATGTCGGCCAAAGTGTTCCGGCCAAGGAAATGGGCTACGAGTCCCGCTCTACAAATCCGCCTTGGCATTGAGACCACTGCGTGTGACGGTGGATGGCAATTACGCGAACATGGGAATGGTCTTATAGCGATCGCTACGGCGGTCGGTACTGTCTTACTTGCAGACACTGCTTTTGCACCACAACGGCAGCGAATTGCTCGGGCGGATAAATGTCCGCGTTTGTATCTCTGGCACCCGCATACTTATAAGCCCGCCCCCATACCAAGCAACGCCATGACAGTAGCTTCTGTCCTTTCCTAGCGGCCTTCACGCCACTCATGCCTTGACTTCAGCTCTGCTCTTCGGCTCTGGTCTCGGATACTTGGGCTCGTGAGCTTGCCGCTGGCAGGTGCCCGTGGAGCTCTACTGCGGATTTGAGCGGAAATGCATCATCATGTCTCTTGGCATGGCCCACGCGACTCTTCTGATCCACCCCAGACATGCTTCTCCGTTCCCCATACGCCCCATATCTGTCGTGCCACATGGTTCTCCGCACACTAGCGGGCGTGAGTAGTGGAGAGCCATGCGAGAAGCCAGGACGTGCTGCGGTGCATTGCTTGGCGGATTAAGTATATGAGCTTGAGGTAAGAAGAGCGAAAGTCCTGCCGGTCTTCCAACGTGGTTGCATCATATCAGCATTGCAGCTTTTCTTCCCACCCCAAACATTCCCAGCCCGAGCGACTATCAAGATGGGTGTTCGGGACCACGACCAGGCGTCGCTCGCCTCCATTGGCAAGGACTTGGAGAAGGTCGATATCATTGAGATGTACAATGCCAACAAGTACGCCAACATTGGTCTCTCGACGGAGGATGCCGACTTCTTCGAAAACTTTCCCGCGGACAAGAAGAAGAAGATGCTCAGGAAGATTGATATTCGACTCGTTCCGGTCCTTGCTCTGCTTTACTTAGCTGCCCACATTGACAGAGCCAACGTGGGTGTTATCTTGTTCCATATACCAGACAACCGCTGACCTATACTTCCAGATAGGGTAACTTCGAACGACAAATCCCCTTTCCTGAGATTTGCTGATTGTGGACAGCAACGCGAAGATTGAGGGCTTGACAACGGATCTGGGTCTTACTGGAATCCAGTACAACATCGCGTGAGTGTCCAAAAAAAAAATCGAGTGCTGGGCAAGGCTGCTGCTGACACGTTATCACAAAGTCTATCGATCTTCTTCGTCCCATACATCCTCCTTGAAGTCCCTTCAAACGTTATCCTGAAGAAGTTCAAGCGACCATCAACTTACATGGGCATTCTCGTTGTAACCTGGGGTGAGCAAGAAGTATGCCTGGGTTGTCAGACTAGCGACAGCTGACCTCGGCATAGGCATTATCATGACCTTCACTGGCATCGTCAAGAACTTCGCTGGACTCATGGTCACTCGCGTTCTGCTTGGTATCGCTGAAGCTGGCTTTTTTCCCGGTGCCGTATACTTGATCACCCGCTGGTACGCGGCTAAACAGGTTCAAACTCGCCTTGCGCTCTTCTACTGCGCCAGTGCTCTCTCAGGCGCCTTCTCGGGCCTCCTCGCTTTTGCCATTGCCAAGATGAATGGCGTGGGCGGACGCCCGGGCTGGGCCTGGATCTTCCTACTAGAGGGCATCGCAACCGTGGTCATTGGCGCGGCATGCTTCTTCATTATGCCAGATACCCCTGCGCTTTCCCGTAAGTGGCTTGACGACGATGAGGTCCGCTGGCTGGAACTCCAGACTGTAATCAAGGAAGGTGGCCGCACTTCGATGGAGAAGTCGGAGAAGTTCAAGTGGTCGTACTTGACCGATCTTCTCACCGACTACAAGGTCTACATGCAAGCTTGGATTCTGTTCACTGCGTCAACTTGCGCTTATGGTACTTATCTCCATCTATAATACTGTCGACTATTTGACTGACGTTATCTCAGGCCTCAAGTTCACCATGCCATCAATCACCAAGTCCATGGGCTATACATCATCTCAAGCCCAGTTGATGACCATCCCACCCTACGTCGCCGGCGCCATCTCCGCTATCGTCCTCTCCAAACTCTCCGACCACTTTCAATGGCGGGCCGTCTTCATCTTCGGTCAAATGGCCACAGTCCTCGTCGGCTTCTGCATACTCCTTCCTTTGGCACCCAGCATTGCCACCCAGATTGGCCCCTGTTATCTGGCCGTCATGTTAATCTGCATTGGACAATACCCTACGAACCCAGCCGGCTCTGCTTGGATCTCGGGAAACTTGGCAGGTGACACCAAGCGTGCGATCGGTATTGCGTTGAACATCTGTCTTGGCAACAGTGGTGGCATTGTTGGATCTGTAAGTCACTGTTCTCAATAACTTTCGATCGATTGTAGTTGTCCTAACTACTCGTCTAATAGTACATCTTCCTCGACTCAGAAGACCCGGGCTACCCAACGGGGTTCGGCATTGGTCTCGGTTTCGCCGCTGCGACTCTCCTTTGCACCGTGGCATTGGAGGCCTCGTACTGGAGAATCAACAAGTCAAGAGATAAGCTGACCGAAGAGGAAGTTCGTGCTCAGTACAACGATGAGCAGCTGGCCAGGATGGGTGATAAGAGCCCGCTGTTCAGGTATAAGTACTAAGCATCTTGACGGCGGCTCTCGGATACTCTTACCTCGAGGATCAAGACGGTGAATTGATGTCATGAACGACACGACACGCGAAGATTCTGTACAGGCATGAGTGTACATGTTGATGTGAGACAGTCTTACTACGAGAGAGCTCTATATGAGAGCTGCATTCCATCAGATAGTTTCAAGAATCAAGAGATTCGTGTAACAGTACACATGATGATATACGAATTTTATATGCTTCTATTGTGGAGATCGATATCAGAATTTCTGCATTGCACATTTTCACATGGCCATGCTCCTTCCTTCTTCGTTTGTTTTGGCCCGCTTGGTGCCGCACAGACCTCCCATGACCTTCGAGGTCAACATGCGGTATGGAACGCTGCAGCAACTACGCACGGTGTCCAGATCGATCGTGTTCATACACGCACTCCCGCAAGAACGCAGTGTTCACGCCAGATTGCACAACCGCAACTCCGACATATACGCCACTCCAGTAACAATCCCCCCAAGCAGCCACGCTTCAACCAAACCTCACGACCACAACAATGAGCCCTGACCACGACACCGCCCTCGAAAACGCAAACCTCAAAGACTTCATCCTCGTGGAACGCTCACCAACACGCTGGTTTCTCCTCTTCATCGCCACTTTCGACCTCAACCCCCTCGACGGCGTCCGAATCCTCGTCAAACATCTCCCAGAACCCAGCCGGCGGGACTTATGGAATTACCAACGATACGGCACATGGGTGTTCGAGATTCAGTCCTCAGAGCTCGATTTGATTCCCATGTCGGTCTTGACCCAGCGGGATGATATCTTCACCGCGAAGCCCTCGGTGGAGAAGTTGAAGGAGTTGATGGGTGGTGGATGTTTGTTCGATGGGTGCGAGGATGGGCTCGTTACGACAAACGGCGACACGCAGCTTGCGGTCCCATGGAGAAGGTCCCTGGAGAGAATCATTGCGAACGGTCCGGGTCGAGAGGCGAAGACTCTGTGTCCGTTCTGTATGGGTTGGGAGCTGTTTGAGCGCCATGAGCATCTTGCCAACGTAAGAGAAACCGCCGTGCTATTGAGAAATGTACTGACTACTGACAGGCATGGACCATCGACCGGTATCCTGTCGAAGTGGAGAGGACACATCGAGAGGCTATCAATGAGAAGCGAGAGCAACTGGGTTGTGAGCGGCTACTGCCCGGGATCCAGTTATCAACTCTCACCTTCGGGGTGCAGCGAGCCCGGCCGAACCATCCAGCTAGAGCGCGAGTGCCTGTTACCAAGACACCAGAACCAGAGCTATCCACACATCTGTTCGGATGGTTCAAGCACGCACAGGAGCGAGTCCTGGGCGATGGATGTGCAATTTGCCGAGAGAAATTCCAGGACGGGGAAAGCATAGCCGACTTACCTTGTGAGCACTTCTATCACGAGAGGTGCATCCGGCAGCACTTCATCCACTTGGGGACATCGCTGAGCTGTCCGTTGTGCCAGCATCCGGTGCCTTTGCATTAAAGGTACAAGGGCCAGCGACCATCGTCAACTTACACCAGCCTAGGCACTCAGACCGTATGACAAGGCGTTCCAAATGTACACCAACATCCTTAAGACCATGAGCTTGACCCCAAGCTGATGCGATTCGCATCTTGTACGGAATGTTGATGCGAAAGGACCTGACGATGCTCTTGCTACTGCCGCAACTTCCATACTGATGGCATGTCACAGACTGCGTTGTACTGGCACCGAGGACGAAGCCACGGTAACGTAGTGTCGATCCGCGAAGCTCCAAAGGTATTCCAAAACCCCATCTCCACGTCCAATGTTGCAGAGTGGCATATGTTTCTCGAGCAGGATTCAAGAAGGCGTCATACCAGACGGATCGCCAGGTCACAGGGGCTTCATGGTGGCCTCATGGGCACAGATGTCGCATTGTACCGTTGCTGGTCGCTGGACAGCCTTGCTCTTGGTGCTTTTGGATCTTGCCTACATCGATCCATCTGCTATTTCAAACGTTCCATACCAAATGTACACTTCCACAGGGCAGAGGTATCATGCTCTTATCTTGCAGCTCATCGCGAGGAACAAGCCGTGACATTCGGTATTCGGGATTGCCCGCATTCGCCACTCTGCACGACATCTACTCCTGCTGACGGTAGACCTGAAGGTCCACGCACCAAGCTCTTGATTGGCAGATTGCAGCCAATAGGTTGAAGAGTCTGTGTTCCTGTTTCAGGCTGATGTGGGAATTGCCATCTTGGTGAAAGTATGCATGTACTTATGATCCGTTAACCTCGTGCCTTAACACTGAGTTCAGTACGAGACTTCAGGCTGGACTTATCAACAGACGATGCTGGTCCAATTGTCTGCCCTCATGGGTTCCGCCGAGGTCGTATGCGCAATGTCGTCGGCACACCCTTGCTAGAAACAGCTGGTCTGGTTGCCGTACATCTGGGAGTCGTTGGCACAGGGTACGTGAGTTCTGGCAGATGTCGTTGAAACAAGGTGTGGCAAACAGTGGTTGGACAGGAGTTCGATGTCCATGGTTGAGAGTGGAGAGCAGAGAGACAGGGATTGATCGCATAAAGTCTCCACATGACTTCCCGCTCGCACGGGATGAAGCGCCCGGCTTTCGAAGGGTGCATGAACAGCCAAGAACAGGACCAACCAGAGGCTCAGCTGTCAAGACTAGCTGCATCGTAATGGAGGGTAGGGGAAGCGACCTTGCCTGACTCCGAAGGAAGACAATAAGGAGCAGAGGGGCTGCTCAATCGACCTGGCTGACTTCCTCATCGCTCTTCAATTGGAAGCCCATCCATTCTTTCCATGCCGGGCGAACATGGGCACGAATAGTCCCAGCTCCCACGCAACATGGCGCTAGTGTCGACGAGACACAGTACAGGATCGCGGCACCAGTTGCCGTGTTCGAGCACCGCCGCCAACGTCGCCAACCAGATGAGCGCGGCCACACAGCTTTCCTCCGCTGACACTCAATCGTGAGGCGTTGGGCAGCCATAGTACGTCTTCGGCCAATGACACCAGGAGCACAACATACGATTGCATGCGTACGACTGCTGGTCGAGCAAGGCAGACCGGCGGGCAACATTCCTTGGTGGTGTTGGCCCGGAAACTTGTGGAAGGGTGTCCTCTCGTTGGCCAATATCAAAGCGGCGGTGAAGAGGACGATATACGCTGTGTGATGGGGTCATCGAGCTGGCGGCCATGGCAAGGTCAGGTCGAAGTGAGTCAGGCATTCGCACAGGAGCGAGGGGCGGCCACGCAGCCACGACCTCCACGACTAGTTGCGGCTCTCGATTTCGCCCTGTCGTCAAAGAGAGGTTACAGTATAAAGCACGCGAAGGTGGCAAGCGTTGCGTGGTCCTCTCCGCCATCGTCGTCCTGCCATCACCTGCCATGGTAAGTTGAGCGTGGGCCAGATGGTCTCAACCTGGTCGTCGACGAAATGGACGAGGTAGACGTGCTGATCATGTCGCAGCTTTATAGCAAGAACAGCTGACTGACGTACTCCTGGCTGAGAGCGGTGTATCGTGCGTGTGTCACTCGCCTTTGACGGAGGCCGCCGAGCTCCCATCGCCAACATCCCCTTAAGCATCGCTGTCGACGCCGTACGACTGAAGCCACGATGCCGGAAGAGCGAGATCGAACACCATGTCAACATTATAGGCCCGGCGGGCCGATCGTGTGTTGGTGTTGTGTATACGCACGACAGGTGCAGTCGGGCGTGAACCAGGCTTCGTTGAGTCCAGAACAAATTGCAAACTTGCAACGCTACTTGCAAACTGCTCAAGCGCAGGGTATGTAGCGACTGTGGCATTCACGTCGGCCGCTAACATGACGCAGGACGCCAGGATCTGGCAGCCGTCCTGGCACGCTCTGCTCACCCTGGAGGGATGTGGACAGTCGAGAGAGAAGTCCTGGGTGTCGATGTCGGCAATGGCCAGGCAGGAAAACTTCCTTCCGACTACCCTTATCCGACAAGTATCGACGACGACATCGCAGTGAAATCACCAACTCCAGCACAAGGTACACAAGGTGGTCAAGGTCAAAACATGCTCACCCGGAGAGGTCCCGGCACCCAGACGTCTATTCCGGCTGCTCCACGTCCAGGTCCAAATGGCCATCATATAGCCGCGAGCGGTCCCACGCAAGCAAGACCCAGGCGCCCAGCAAGTATTTCAGATCGTGCTGTGCAGCATCCTCGCTCCGGCAGCTTTTGGAACATCACGCGGCCCGCGCGCGGGGCTGACATTCCTAGAGAGTCGACAGACTATCGCGCAGGTCGTGACCACGAGGAAAGCTCGGAAGACGATGCGTAGATGAGAGAGACGCTTCGATCAGCGATCCAGGAAAGACCTCGCTTTGCAATATGTGCCAGGGCGTTCAGGCAGTGATTTTGAATGCAGAGGTCCTCTCAGCCGTGGCATAGGGGGCATGTTAGAACTCGAGCCTCAGGATTTAGGTCATTTACTCGTGCGTGGTCGCCGCATATTTCCTCTCATCGGCAATTCAAAGACCAAAACACGACATCTGGAGCTGGGTACGAGGCGTTCTGTTGTATTTCCAGGGAATTCATTGCAATTGTGGGCCAACAACATGTCCTGTGGTAGGGCGCACGAGGACCGGTAGAGCAACCAGACAACTTTCTTCCATTTCGCCTCGGCATCATCTTCTTGTTGCTTCATCGCTGCCGACCGTCTCCAAGGCCGAAGCTGCGTGTGATGGGTCGTCGCGTAGTTCTCCGAAATGCGGTTTCCAGAGGGCGCTCTCACGCTGTTGTAGATATCTTCAGTGTTGTCGAGATCTCGAAGCAACGGCGAAGAAGAGAAGGCCGAACCAGTCAGGGCGCGAGCGTTGGCCTGTGCTCTGCAGGGAGGCAAAACAGACCTCACCCTTTCACGTCTTTCCCTTTTCCTCTTGACAACAACATCTTCATCATCGCACTCACCGACCCAGACGCGAATACGTAGCAGATAAGAGACGGTCATATATTCTCCATCATGCTCACGCGTTAAACCTCGACAGAATCACTCTCATCGCCAAGCAAAGCGCAGATTTAGCCTCAACGCCGCAGCTGGAGAAGCATCGCCAGCGACATCGAATCGAATGACGAAGTGGCTCTCAAGTGAACTGTTCCCATTTTAAAACACGTGCAGAACCCGTTCGACTAGCCCCAGACCGCCCCAATGCCGTGCGATCCTGATACTGGATCCAACGCGTCTAACTGAACAAGTCGACTTAAGCTGAGGATCTGCGAAGCCGTTGGCTGACTGTCAGCCCCTGCCATTTCCTCTGCGCATTTCTGAGCACCGCCAAACAAGATCACCAACGCCGCTATGAATATACTCAAACTCCCGGCGGTCCTCTTTTCGGGAGGGCCATTTGCCTTGCCTTGCCGTCGTCCACGCCTTTCGCTGCGACCGGGTTGACTGTGTCGCGGAGTCCTCGTTTTCGACTTCATCCACTCTTTATGTTGCTCGATTAATCGAGCTATCCATTCATTCAAAACATGTTGTCATTCATTGCGCTCGTTACTCTCTTTTTGACATGCCTTCAAACCGCGTTTGCGAAGTGCAAATCTTACGGCCTGGACTATAAGGATGGCAAGAGCTACAGCTTGGTGCGATCTAGCTCTGCCTTCAGCGGACACGAGGAATTCACGGGCTGCGACAACGATCAAGCGAACAATGTCCTGGTCGACCCGCAAGGAAACGAATACCAATGTTCATCGACACCGCTGCAACCGGACAGCACATCTCAACAATATGTCTGCAACGACTGGACTTACGACACGATGTATACTGGTAAGATCAATCGCCTTTGCCCGACTCTATGCCAGCGACTGTCCTAGCGTATGGCATGTCAGCAGCGTGGAATGCATCAGCTTTGGAGAGACGGGTTTTGCGAGGGAACAAGTTCTGACAATTCGCAGGTGAATGGTCCATCATTGTGATTTCCAACAACGGCAACGGCGACCCCGTGAACTTCCAGCGTGACTTCTACCTTGACTTTGGCGATGGCGCTGCCGCCACCACGACATCGACATCCTCGAGCCTCCTTTCCGAAACCAGCCTGTCCAGTCTGTCTAGCATCAGCCTTGAAGTGTCCAACCCCGTCGAGACCAACGCCGCCGAAACCACCAAGACCTACGCTATCACCTTGTTCGGCCGCGACCTCCCCGCTCTGCCGACTACTCTTCTGCGTGTGGTCAAGAGGAACGAGACGGAAGCATGGAGCGCATCATACTCGGAGAAGAAGGCTGAGCCCACGACCACGCTCGACGTGACCTTGACCAGCACCATCACCTCATTCTTCACTGTCGAGCCAACCCAAACTCCCGTCCACGCACCCCTCAAGAGCATCAGGCCTCTCAGCGGCTGGAACGGAACCAGCACACACTCGTCCACCTGGATGCTCGCCAGCTCGCTCGCAACCGCCGCGCCCTCAACAACAAAGACCGTCACCGTCTTCCAGGCAACCCCAACCCCTGAGACCAGCAGCTCTGCCGCAGCACCAGCCATCCCCACCGTCGGCGGCCACCCCGCCGAAGACCACGTCGCCCCCATCGCGCCAACTTCCCTAGGCAAGCAATACCAAGACCTCGGCCACGGCGTCGCGGACAACCACGCCCACTCGCACTCCAACTCGACCAGCGGCGCCTACTCGCAGGAATTCCGCCTCGCGCTTCTCAACGGCGACAAGCCCGACGACGAGACCCGACGCCAGTTCGTCGAAGAGCGCCACCGTGTGCTGCAGGGAAATTAAGAGGAGGGAAGCTGCAGATGGGACAGTCAGCCATATATTCATATACCCCCCAACATGAGGCGCTGGCACCAATGAAAAGGATGAGGATTGTATTTTTGTTGTCGATGCCAGAAAGTAATGTATGTTGTGTACCTACACAGGAAAGAGCATGATTTGCATTTCGAGCTCTCTGGGATCGGTTATTTCCGTAATTGTCAAGATGCTTCTTATTACCTATCTTCCACTTTCAGTGTCTTCGCTTCCTACTGTGCTCTGTCTTCGAGACTAAGGTTGCTCCACCATACACAAGACCACGAGTCTTCCTTCACGACTCATTCAATCAGTCAAACCAAAAATCCCCGAATCAATCCAAATCTCCCCTCCCCAACCCCATCAAATGCCCCCCACCACTAACAACCCACTCATCCAAACTCCCCACGCACTCCTCACTAAACATCAAAAACCAAAACTTCAACGACGCCCCCATCCACGCACTCGGCATAACATCCTCCTTCGGCGCCCCGGGCTGCGTAACATCCTCGATGACCGCATGCGCGAACTTGGTCTTACTCCGTCCATACACGGCCCTCCACAACGTCCACGCATGTTCCTGGAGTTCCTGGTCGCCCGTGATGCGGTAGAGCGTGAAGAGGGAGGCGATGAGGGAGGGGTGCAGGGTGTAGTGGCGGGAGGGGATGGAAGTGAGGCCTTGCGGGAGGCGGTGTTTCCAGGTCAGGATTTTGGGGTCGGTGGTTGGCGCCTCGTTGTGCTGGGTTAGGAGGGCGGAGGTGTAGAGGGATTCGTCCCAGGGGCAGGGTTTGGAGGGTGTGGGGCAGGGGACGACGGTGAATGTCTCCGGCATGATTCCTAGGGGCGTGGTTTGGGAGGCCCAGAGGCAGCCGTTGAGGAGGCGGATGGCGGTTATTAGGTAGGTTTCGTTGCGGAGGAGGCGGGCTGTGTACGCGAGGGTTCCGGCGATGGCGCACGCGGTGTGGTGGACTTGGGGGTGGAGGGTGTTATTGATGAGGGTGCCGGGCAGGAGGGTGTCGATTGTGGAGTAGCCTGGAGGGATCATGGGGCGGAAGAGGAGGTTCTCGATGATTGCATCCGACGTGGTCTTCGCAAGGACTTTGTACTGATCTGAGCCGTTTAGTAGGGCGTACATCTTTGGAAGAGAGTCGTAGAATGCTTGAGATTGGGCTCCGAGATCGATATCCCCAGGACTGTGTAAGAGCTTCTCCTGAGGATTTATTTCATTCGGGAACAGGCCAGGATGAACAGTGCTGTCCTGCACTTCTGCAAGTGTGTTCGTAATTCGAGCGACAGCATCGTACCACTTGGAGTCTTTGGTGATGATGGCCAGCCTGGTGAACTCCACTGCCAGGCCTCCCAATTCTCCAATGGTGGCGTCGGACGGTGCTGTCTGCTTCACACCTCTTTTCGTAGCATTCATATCCCAGTGGAGGTTTGGCATTCTATTCGGAGTATCAAACGCAGCGTAAAGAATCGTGGCTAACTCAAGAGCCTTATCCTTCAATCTCTGGTCCCGTGTGAGCTCATAAGTAGATATCAGACTTCCCAGAATTTTGGATGTTACATCGTACACATTGATGCCTTCCTGACTGGTCGTGACATTGAAATCAATTGCTGAAACCAGTTCTACGGCCTCCTCGAATTCATCTTTGAGGCCAGCAATCCATAGTGTATCCAGACTCTCGACGAGGGTTAGCGACCAGTTGCCGTGGGTATCCTGAGCGGTACCAGAGATAGACTTCAGCTCATCTTGAGGAAAGCCATGCTTCTTGTACGATCTCCAGGACCGTTCGATCACAAGGCGTACTTCTTTTTGCCGTTGTTGCCGGTCTGATGATTTGGACTCAGACTCTGGCTTGAACTGGTGCTGGATCCGCGGCAGACTTTTGCGGGTTGGGTCTGGAATCGATATGTGTTCCTGCACAGGATAACGCTCTTTGCGAGTGGCCCAGTCGACATCTCTCGGTGATGCCGTTAGTGATTGGAGAAAGTCGAAATCCAGTCGATCCAAAGAAGGAAAGCTGACATTCGTCAGGTCAATGGCCGGTATGAAGTAGACTAATAGAGCCGAGATGCATCCCAGTGCCAATGCGTACGCGAAAGGCTGTCGGGAGACTGCTGATGACATGGTGCATATCCGAGTATTGTCTCAAAGGAAGATTGATGAGGAGACTTCTGGCGCATCACAACATCTTGCTAGAGAATGCAGATCTTTTACCGCCCTCTGCTGTGGCGCATGAAATAGGAGAAGATAGGAGTAGATCCACACGGGCTATACAAAGAGTGAACCGCGATCCCGACCGAAAGTTCAGGAAAGGCAAGCAATGCAACGAAGCACGATGATTTGAGAAGAAGCTTTGTTGCAAGCCAACTATTGAATCGACACCGAAAGCGCGCACTTCCTGACTCCCAGGTCTCTGCTCATCGCCGCCTGTACCAGTACCTTGAACGAGAGGCGACGGAATCAGTGTACGTTGCCTTCGAAACACTACGTGGTGTCGTGATGGCGTAGGCGGGAGTGCGACACGTGAAAGACGATGTCGGGGAGTGAATGGATCTGGTGAAGGATGGAACAGAATCGCGATGAGAGGTGGCGGGGCGGGGATTGCCGGTGCATGGGCGCCGGAAAGCCAAGAAGAGCGGACAACATCCTCTAGAGTGCATGGCCTGCTGCGTACTCCGCTTATCGCTTTAACCAGCACTACCATGAACCAACCTTGTACGTCCAGATCCAAGATGCGTCTTTGAGGTTTGCGTTGAGACTGACTTTCTGCAGACGGGCAGTACCCTCCCCAGCAGCCCGTCGCCTTCCCCTACGGCGCCAACAACTCCTACCCGCCGCCGCAGACGACCGCGTACACATATCCCAACTCCCTCTCGCAGCAGCTCCAGCACCAGCAGCAGCAACAGCAGCCTGCTCCACAGCATCAACAACACCAGCAGTCGCAGTTCTTCCAGAGCCTGCCGCAGGGCGCCGCCGCTCCCCGACAACAACCGCCGCCGCATCTCCAGCGTCAGCAGCAGCAGCAGCGACCTTCGGTCCAACACAATGTCGGGCCCACGATCCCATCTTCGCCAGGAAATGGCCCTGGCGCGCCGCCGCCCATGCCAAACTCGCCGCCCGACCCAAGCTACGAAGAGCGCTTCATAAACGCGTTGCGACGCGAGACCGAAGGCGGCAATGAGAACCAGGACGAAACCGAGAACGCGAATCAAGAGGAGGAGGATGAGGACAATGACGATCAGGACAACGAGGGAAACGACGACGAGCCAGTATATCAGCTTGCGCCTCCACCCGAGCAGATATACCCGAACGAGGTCGAGTTGGAGAAGGCCATGCATGCGTGGTCGCTAGAGCATGGCTACGAATTGGTTCGTAGAGCGAGCAAGAAGAATGCCAGAGGGCAGCTCTACAAACGCTACTTTCACTGCAGCAAGCATGGCAAGACGTCCAACACGAACAAGGCCAACGAGAAGAACAAGGTCCGCGTGAATCGCAAATCCAACCGCATTGGGTGTCCCATGTCTCTGGCTGCTGTGTCGGTTGATCCCCACGATCCGTCTGGCAACTGGCAAATTCGACATCGCAAAGTACATCACAACCATCCAGCCGTCGACGCGATCAAACTTGCGGGACATCGACGGCGGGCGCGAATGGGCAATGTCGAGAAAGTGGTTGACGGACTTTTCGCGATTGACACAAGTACGGGAGATGTGCTCAAATTCCTCCAACGCACGAACCCTGATGGCCTGTTCAACCGTACGGACGTTGCCAACATGAAGCTGAAATGGAAGAAGTACGGGACATGTGCTCAGCGTGGAGAGGACGCCGCGGCCGACAAACCACCACCCGCTTCAACTAAGACCGGGTTTCCATCTGCGTGTCTTTCCTGCCGGGCCAAGAAGACTAAATGCGATAGTGTGCGTCCCGTCTGTGGTCATTGTGCCAAGTCAAAGACCGCATGCCAGTACGATCATGATCCACACCCTCGTGTGCCGCAGCCTCAACAGACTAACAGCCAAGCGCCGCCGCCTGCACCAATGCGCCAGCCTAGTGTACAAAACCAGCACCGCGAAGACCACTCAATGATGAGCATCGACACCAATGTTCCTCATATCGAGCCTCAGCAATTCACCCCTTCTATGCCAAGCAATGCAAACAACATAGCTCCACAGAACGCTACCGAGGCTCAGTCAGTATTGTCGCTCATCGCAGACTTTCAGAAGGAGCACGTGAAGCCTACGAAGCTGTCATCCGACAGTTCCAGTGTCGCTATTCTCGCTCACTCCACGTGCGGCAATGGTGATTCCTACAAGGCTGTGGCGCCGCGGCCGTTCGCGATCAATGTGGACTGGCGCTCTTTTAAAGACAACTTCCTTGCAGCGGCCGTGAAGGAGAACACCAGTGATGTTCTCGTTGGCGAGAGAAAGGAACCCGTCAAGCCGCCGGGCGAGCTGTCTGTCGAAGACCACAACGAATACATCAAGCAAGTCGCCATCTACAAACGTCGGAATGACATGCTCAAGATCGGTCTCAAGGAGTGTCTGACACTCCAACTCTGGAGAGGTTTTCATGCGAAGAGTGCACACGAGATCTGGTCCTCTCTGGAAGATATGTACATGCCACGAGGTAGCGACCAAGCTTATATGCGGTTTTTGGAGCTTCAAAACGTGACACTCCAGAACTGCGGTGGCATCGACAACTATATTCACACCTTCGAGACCAGACTTTATGACTACAATCAGCTGTCATTCCACCACGAGACACGTCGAACAGCCGCGGCTCTCAATCAAAGCCATGCTGAGAGACTGAAGCGACAGAACGGTGGGAATGGAACTTTCCCACAGGAGATGCTCTGTTTTCTCTTCTTGAAAAACCTTGGCCCCCAACACCAGAATATTGCAACCACCCTGACAAAGAAGAACAACATTGGTGGATTTGGATCAGGCGAGCGACTAGACTTCAAGCACTTGGCGCCCCTTGTCAAAAGTGCGCTTGGACGATGATGAACACTGGCTTGTGCGACTGTAAGTATTCGAAATGTTGAATCACTGTACGTATTGGATGTGCATTGTTGCTGTTAGCAAGAAGCGTTGTTCATAGCGACCTATACGAACGAGAAGGATACCCCCACGCCCGTCTGCCAATGTCTCAACATTTCCTAGTCTGCACAACACTTCCTGCCAACCGTCTCCGAGAAGCGGTATCACACATGAAGTGCTGCGTACTTTGGACCTCGTGGCGCCCAATCAGAAGATTCTTTTCGTCTGACTGATGCAAACGAGGCCACCGCGTGTGTTCCTTCTTCCCGCAACTACAAACTAGCCACATCAGGAACTGGGTAGCTCTGCAGAAGCAGCAACCCTTTGCAGAGCCCCCAACCCTCAGGGCTGAACCTGACATCATCATAAACGAGAACAAGTAGGTACCTCACAAATATGCTAGAGTAAGCAGAACCAACCCCTTCCCTCTCCACTACGTCTTCCTGTCACTCACGTCCTCCTCTCCCTCCACAACACAACCATGCCCCTCCTAACCCCCCTCTCCATCCCCAGAACCAAAGTCTCCCACCTAAACCCCATAACCTACGACCACGACCGCGCCGTCAACGCAATCTACAAACGCGGCGACATCTACTTCGGCTCGCAAACCGTGCCCCCGAACAATGCCTGGTCCGACGGCACCCGCTCCTTCATGGCCCCCATGTCGGACTTCCACCTCCTCCAAACCGAGTCCTTCCACGTAACCTCCGGCCGCGGGGTCTGGTACCTCGGCGACGAAGTCATCCATCTGAACGAGGGCGAGGATATGGTCATCCCGCCCTGGCGCGCGCATAGGTTTGAGAATTTGCCGGGGAGCACGGAGCCTTTGAGGATTGAGTATCGGTATGATCGGCAGCGGTTTGCGATGGAGGAGAGTTTTTTTCGGAATGCGTTGACGTATATGGATGATTGTCGGAGAGTGGGCGTGGTGCCGAGTTGGTTTCAGCTTTGTGTGTTTTGTTCCAAGGCGTGGATGGTGCCGGATGTGGTGCCTGTGCCGTGGGTTCGGGGGGTGGGTGGGGAGTATGTGAGGTGTGTGGTTAATTGTGTTATTATGTGGGTTTGTTCGGTTGTGGGGTGGGTGGTTTTTGGGTATAGAGGGAGTTATAGGGAGTATTATGACCCCGAGGGGGAGGGGAGGAAGGGGATGTGATGGTCTGGGGACAAAGAGCTTGGATGAGGGACAGGATCGAGCTGTTTCTAGGGGGGACGAGAGCATGAGGCAAAGAGCAGTGCTGGCGCTGTAAAGACTGTCGATTCGGAGGGATATCAAACGGTATGGATGAAGCCGGGCCTGTCGCACAATGTTAGCCGCCTGGCACGAAATAGACCAAACCCTTGCTGAACGTACTTTCTATCGCCCAAGATATAAATCTCCTCCTCGCTCTTGCCCTCCACGAGATGATCCCTCTTTCCAGCTTTCTTCTGCTTGTTCTCCCATTGCAGCATAAAATGCGTGAACAGGCTTCCGCCGAACAAGAAAACGGTCAGGTACGCCAAGATCACGGCGTGGCCGAATGTGAACTCTGGAGAGGCCCATGTTGGGTAGACGTTGCTCGAGACCACGCCGTTGAGGTTTCCCCAGCCGATCACGAATCCCAGAGTGACGCCGCGTTTGTAGACGCCTTCGGTGTTGTTGGAGCACCAGGTGATGGTGTTCGCGATGGTGGGGTCTTATACATGGGGTCAGCGTAAATCCATCAACGAGGGAATTTCACTCACAAATTCCCAGCGCTCCTAGGAACGTCCCAGCGTACTTCATATTGGGATCTTGCGAGCCAAGCAGCATCGCAAAGCCGGCAATGGCAAGCAGAGAAGTGATGATATTACACCACCCTCTAGCCCTCGTCCTGTCAGCAATAAAACCAAGCGCAACCGTCAAGATCGCAGCCGCGGCATACGGCGGGACCGATAACAAATTCGCCACGGTACTGCTATACTGCGGGTACCCAGTCTTGATGATCGTTGGAATGAACAAACTGAAAGCGTAAAGCGGTCCGTCATTGCCCATATAGATCACAGCGAAAGCCCAGGTCTTCCAGTCCTTGACGGACTGCCAGAAGTAAGTCATCTGGAACTTCTCGTGGTTGGCGCTAGCTTGTCCGTCCAGTTTCAGGCGGCGGATCACGCGTTTGCGGTCGTCGTCGGAGAGGAACTTGGCTTCGTCCGGGAAGTCGTGGACCATCCAGTAGCTTGCTATGCCGATGAGGACGGTGGCGAGGCCTTCGAGAATGAACTAAGGGATGATAGTTAGCAACGAGCGATGTCGAAGTGAAAGTTCCGAGAACGAACAATCCAAGCCCATCCTGGCTTGCCTCCTACACCTCTCATCTGCGCGATGGCCGCCGCCAAAAGCCCGCCGAAGGAGCCGGCCAGTGCGGCCGCCGAGAAGAAGATGGCAGCTCGGATGCCGAATTCGCCTCTCCTGTACCAGCAGGACAGGTAATAGTTGACTCCGGGAAATAGGCCTGCCTCAGCCATTCCTAGAAACTGCAGGACAAGACGAGCGATTAGCAACCAATAGGATTTTGAGTAGCACATGTAATCGTACCCAACGACAAGCTGCAAGACCAGAAAAGTCGTGTACGAGACCCATACATGTCATAACGATTCCCCAGAGTACCATGATGATTGGGAGGAAGATCGATGGCCGTAATCGCTTGAGGAGGATATTCGTGAGAGGCTCAAATCCAGCGTAGGAGACGAAGAACAGCGACAGAGCGGCTTGGTATTGGCCGCTGCTCATGCGCAGGTCGTCAATGAGGCCATCGATCTTGGCATTGCCTGGAAGTCGTTGAGTGTGCCGTTAACGCGATGTTGGGTTGAAAGTAGTATATACCAATATTTGTGCGATCTGTACCATCATCAGCATTTGCCTGCCTTCACTGAGATTGGTGAAACAACTCACCAAGAAAGCTGACAAGATAGAGCAAAGTCAGCCATGGTATAAGCTTCAAGTCAAGCTTCCACAGCAGCTTTCGATCCTTGGGCAAAGCGCGTCAGCGACAAGTCTTGAACGTCTGGGCAGTGACACTTACAATCTCGGCGCGCTCTTCTTCGGACTTGCCCTCGTCTGGGTCCTCGATGTCGTCCAGAGGTCCCTTGGCGATTTGCGGGATATTCTTCTCTTCGTCGCTAGGACTAGGCGCGCCATCGCTCTCCAGCTTATCGATGCGGCCGTCTTTCTCCATGGTGCGGGACCGCGTTATGTGAAGAAGTAGAAGAGAAAGACAGAAAGAGAAAGGCGGCTGTGAGGTAGAGGATGATAAATCGAGTCTACCACTACCTCATCCTACGTCTCTATGTTTGACGGCGTGCCTAAGCGATTAGCGATCGTCGCTCTGCATTGATACAGACGCCCTCGTGCTGATGGACGAACCGGGGCGTCTGATTTGTAGGTTGTTGCGCCGACGCCAAGGTTATCGCCGGACGAAGCAGGCCGTGGCCGTTTTCCCCAGCAAAGTTCGATCCTGATGCGTGCCAAGGCTGGAGGCTCCACGGGATGTCAAAGAGGGGAAGCTGGGGCCGGCGCTTGCATTGTGCTTCGACCTCACCTCGCACTTTTGAGCTCCTTCGATTTATTCGAGCTATTGACATTGATCCTCTTATGTTTACGCGTTGTCGAGGACATCCCGGTCGCTGATAAAGCATTGTCTTGACGACTCTCTTCGGAGGCTGATCTGGATGTATGGTGCAATAGAAGAGGTAGAAGAGACGCGTCAATGGAAAGAGTTGGGCAGGATAACATGTAGGCGTAAGGGTCGCCAGCAGGAAAGGGGTATCTGGCAATATCAGTACGCGTCGCAGAAAGCTTTGGAGGGCAAGGATGTCGATTTGAACCAGCTTCGATATCTGTGGGCAGAACAGCGCTCCTGGGCAGGTATGCTACAGTCGAAGTCAAGTTCGAATCGCGACTCAATCGAAGAGATGCGTGGGCGAGTCGTTGCACGCCTCGGGTACTCGAGAGGTGCATCGAATACACAAAGGCGAAGATGAGGACAACATTGAAGCACAAAGCACGCCCGGTTGTAGCAGCCATCCCTGAGGGTGACTGGTCTTTCCCAGAGTTTGACCGTATGTTGCTTCCCACCTCGGGATTTCACGAGCGGTGAAAGTAGAAGGTAAGTACATCCCGAAATTTCCTCGCAGTATCAATGGCATGTTGCGCCTCTGTCTGCGTGAACGCGTGCCTTTCACCTGTTACTCTACTCTTGCCATTCACCAATGTTTTACCCGAACAAACCGTGCGCCGAAAGTCGAGATCTTTGGACATTTACTCGCTTAAGCCGACCGCGCCGTCGCACAACACGCAAGTCACTCACTCGCTTCAACTATCCGAGTCACTCTTTTAACAGTTTACAACCTCGACAACCACACCTCGCATTCCAGTGGCGTAGACTGTTTTAAAGACTGGGGGATATCGCGACATGGCGGTTCAAGGGTGGAACCCGATCAATTACATCAGCACCGGCGCTGACGACGAGGGCAATGAGATCTTCGAGGTCGTACAACTCCCCATCCTTCCTCCAAAGCGCCGCCCGCCAATCTGCTGCTGCCTCGGGCCTCACAAACACAAGGTCGAAGAATATGAAGACGGTCCAGACTCTCCGACCTCTCCTCGAGCCCCAAAAGTCGCCGCAAAGAAGAATCGCCCAGCCGCGCAGGCAAAATATCAGGACTACCCACCCGAGACCTCACACCAAGAGATGATCGACGGAGATCCGAGCCTGCTCAGCCACGACAACATCTACCGCATCGCACAAAAGTACAACATGGCCGAACTTGCCGACGCTGTCAATGCGAGCCATGGCATGTCAGTTGTCACCTCCCAGCTTCTCTGCAACCGACTTCAGCGTTCTGTCGATGCTAAAGTCAAGCGTGAGGGTAGGACGAGGGCAGATGTACGCGAGGAACTGCGGCAGGTCCAGCTTGCCAATGGCGTGCCGCTCAATGGCAGGAAGCGTAAGAGTGACGTTGGTGAGGCCGGAGAGCAGAATGTTGGCAAGAAGCGGAAGGCTGAGACGAAAGGCGAAGAAAAGGGTCCGTTGAAGAAGCGAAAGGCGGATGCAGGTAGCGAAGTCGAGGAGCCGGCCGAGAAGCAGAAGGCTGGATGCGGGGGCGAAGTCAACGAAGTTGTCGAGCAGAACGCAGGAACGCAAGCCTCAGTCAAGGATGTTGTCAAGCAGAACGCAGGCATGCAAGACCCGGTCGAGCATGCAGAGCAGAAGCGGAAGGCAAGTTCAGAGGCCGAAATCCTAGAGGTGGTCAAGCAGCTCGTGGGCTCGCAAGGTGTTGTCCAGGAGGCCGCCATGGAGCAAACGGGCGGTGTTGAAGGCCAAGTCAAGGACGGAGTCGAGCAGAACGCACGCCCGCAAGATTTGGTCAAGGAGGCAAGCAAGAAGCGAAAGGCAGACCCAAAGGGAGAGGACAAGGAGGTGATCAAGAAGCGGAAGAGTGCTACAGACGTCGACCTCGAGTCCGATCAGGAGGTGGCAGAGAAGGTACCGAGTGGTGATAACGAGGGAATCCGGGCGAAAAAGCAGGCAACCCCGGACAGAGTGGTAACGGCTTCCGGCTTCGTCTTGTGGAATATTGACTAGTGTTGGCTGCTCTCTGGGGTTTTTGAAAGAGCAGATGGGTTTGAAGGAAGGCTTCGGCCATGGTGGTTTCTTTTGCTGTTGACTTGTACTGTTTAGATGATACCCAATGCTGCCTTTTGCGGATCGAATCGAGAAGGAATTCAACCATTGAGTTGTACGTTGCCCCTTGTGTCTTCGCAGGCCAACGGAATCCTGGGCGAGGCAGGGCATACGTGAGCTCCATGTCTTTTACAAGGTATGCTGGTTCCAAGCCAACCTCGGGATTTGCTACCACTGGTTCGATTAAGGCAGCGGAAATATGGGTCTTGAGCCTGACAAGGGAACAACTGGAGAATCTGTTGCTTGAACACCAGTCCAACATTGATAACTGACATGTAAATGTTGGCAACATCTTCTGGTCGAGCCACACGCCCTGTTGTTTGCACTCAGAGCCTGGTAAGTGGTTTGCGGAAGTCATACGCATCTGTCCCATGCCCTTATATTAACTTCAATAAAGTTCTACTTGCTTCACCTCTTCCTTGTACGGTGTTCTTATTGCTCTTATCAAGCCTTCCCTCCTCGCAACTTCTACTTATCTTTCCCGTACAACTTGCACTCGAGACCAAGACTGACATTGTCCCATCTACGAAATGGACAATACCGGCATCTCTGTCAATCTCCCTCTTCCCGTGTGCGGTACTTCGGGCAAGGACATCGAGATCAAATTCGACACCCAATATACAGGTGTAGAGGACGCCGCCGAGTTCGTCAACACATTGCTGCATAGGTCCCACGCCAGATATCACGAAGCCAAGGACACAGAGCAGCAGCGTCCAAAGCGACATAGAACTGACGAGAGTTTTGACCTCGAGCGACGGCGGGCGGGAGCCAATGAAGCAATTGTCTTCCGCATTAATGGCGCTCAGTCAACTTCTCAGTTCCGAATCAAGAGGAGTGATCAATTCAAGCGAAGCCTGGAGCTTTTTGCCGAGCAGAACAACAAGCAGTATGAGAATTTGAAGCTATTCTATGATGGGCGTTGGGTTCCTGCACAGAGTTCTCCTGCTGATGTGAGTGAGTCGTTGATACTATGCAAAGGCGAAGACTGATGAATATGTCCAAATTGATATGGAATCTGGTGAGATCCTGGAGGTGTTCGAGCTTGTTAAATGAGCAGCGAAGACGGGCCTCACTGCAATGCTGAAGGATGTCTTGCAATGAACCTTGAGGGAACGCTTGAGATTGCGTTTGTCAGAGGGTGTTCTTAAGCACTATGTTGGTGACAAAATGACGTTCAATTTTATGACCTCCTTCCCGGTTCAAATAACATTAATCATTCTAGCACACGAACGTCGAAACCCTTTCACAATTTAACCCCGAGGCTGCATATCTCATTATCCTGGTCCGAGTCGCACTGTGACATGCGGACTCTTTGGTAAGGATCATCTTTCGCAAGGCTGTAGGCGTATTCTCGAGGTGTACTGCGTAGCTTGTGGACCATACACGGTCCCTTTCCAGACGCATGTAGCGAGATCTGTACTCTGCATTGCATTCCGAGATTGCAGTGGACGGTTCATTGATATTCGTACAACATGCATGTACCTAGCGGAAGAAGTAGCACTCGAACAACGGAGACAGGTCAGGAGTAACTTACTAATTAATATCGTAAGCCAATCTACGGAAGACTAAATTAGGCTTCGCGCTTGCCCGCCACGCGATTAATCCACCAGCTACACGTCTTCCCGAACGCGTCCTCCACTTCCTCTTTTCTCCATCTCTCTTCTCAAAACACCACCGACTCCTACACCCCACAAGCAAACATGTACAACACCAACACAAATCCCATCCTCTCCATCGACGTCTCAATCTCACCTGCCGCCACCTTAAACGGCCAAGAAGTCAACGTAACGATAAACAGCAAGCTTCCGAAGTTCAACCTCATCAACAATGCATCTTCGATATACAACGCCAAACAGTCACTATCGTCCGGGCTTCAGACGCCACGACACTCGCTCAAACGACGACGCACCGACGACGATCTGCAACGAGATAGGCGAAGCAAAGACGAGAGTGTGGATTTCTGTCTCGCCGGCGTGAATACGAGGACTCACTTCCGGATCAGGCGGAGCGATCCATTCTGGCGGAGTCTTGATGCTTTTGCAGAACGGAAAGGCAAGAAGGCCGGACATTTGAGTCTCTTCTATGAAGGGGAGTGGGTTTCGAGGATTAGTACGCCGGATGATGTAAGTTCATGTTTAATGAAGAGGTGTCGAATCGTTGCGCGCGAACTGATGACTTTCGGTAGCTTGGTTTGTTCAACGGCGAGTGCCTCCATGTTTACGAGATGATCCCGTAGACATCACACCCTGCCTTCCGCGGAACATTCGAGATTTGCATGACTATGGAGCACGATGATGGACTTTGAATACCCAACCCTAGCAAGCGCTGCGAGGGGATGGGGGATTTGACGGGGAAAAAAGACGTTATAGTGAGATCTGGGTATCCTGCTGGGTTTGACAGTGGACTTGGACACGGCCTTGGGAAAAAATCAGCGGTTTGGCATTCGAGGATCACCAATGCACGTCACAGAGAGAATGGAGAACCGAACGAAGATCGGGTCAAATCCACCGAGGGTGTCGACTCCATGCTGTTGGCGGAATTGCGTCCACGGCTGCGTTTCGATTGACAATGGTTTTGTTGAGCACCAGGTGTTATGCAAGTGAGAAACCATTTAAGATGAAGAGGACGATTTCCGAGCCACTCTGCCTCAGATGCGGGGGCGTTTGGGGGACAATGCTACAATGGATTGCGGCGGGCTACGATGGGAGCAGTCAAGGTCGTGGCAGATGGAAATGCTTCTCCAATCGCAAGCAAAGGCGTGACAGTCCGGCCGGAGTGCAGCTCAAGTTCCACCGGAAACTTCAAGACTTAAAGACAACTAGGAGCCGAAGAAGAGAATCGAGGCATGTACATATATATATATATACATGAGAACCCGCAGAGAAGTTAAATTGCCCCTCATCCTCACAGCGAGACACCATTCACCCAAAGCAACCAAACCATCTCAAACTCACACCTCTCCAAAGGCAACCAATCCAACAACCATGTCCCCATCACGAACCACAGCAACAACAACAACCCTCTCCCTCCTCGCCAAAACAATCGACCACTCCCTCCTGCACCCCACCCTAACCGACGCCGACCTCGCCCGCGGCCTCGCCCTCTGCATAAAACACTCCGTCGCAAGCGCCTGCATAAAACCCTACCACGTCCCCCTCGCCAAAACCACCCTCAAAAACACCTCCGTCCTCGTCTGCGCCGTCATCGCCTTCCCACACGGCAACAGCGCCACGGAGATCAAAGTCGCCGAGGCGGAGCTCGCCGTGCGGCAAGGCGCGGATGAGGTGGATATGGTGGTGAACGTCGGGAAGGTGCTGAGTGGGGAGTGGGATTACGTGGAGGGGGAGATCCGGCGGGTGAACGAGAGCGTCGTGCGCGGCGGCGGCGCGGTGTTGAAGGTGATTTTCGAGAACGACTACCTCCTTCCGGAACATATCGTGCGGCTCTGCGAGGTTTGCTCCGCGGTGGGGGTGGCGTTTGTGAAGACGAGTACGGGGTATGGGTTTGTGAAGCGGGAGAACGGGTTGTATAGTTATAAGGGGGCGACGGTGGGGGATTTCAGGCTTATGAGGGGGGCTTGCAAGCCGGGGATGGGGATTAAGGCGGACGGGGGTGTGAGGACTTTGGATGATTTGTTGCATGTGAGGGAGTTGGGGGTTGCGAGGATTGGGGCGACGGCTACGGAGCAGATTTTGGAGGAGGCTGTAAGGAGGGGGGTTGGGGAGGAGTTGAAGACGGTGGAGTTTAGGCCGATGGAGGGGGCGGGGGATGGTGGGTATTAGGTCGGGCGTGGGTTTCGTCGTATCTGGTGTGATAGAGTTGAGCAGCGATTAGAATGCTTCGCAAAAATTCGTTAGCATATCCAGCTTCTCGCAAACAGCGAAACATGTCGGCGGCGTCCCAATAAACGATGAAGGGTGTGTTGTTTCTCTCCAACTGATCCATTAGGCTCGACTCCTCTCACGTATGGTCAAAGTTCCACATCCAAGCTTGACCGAGATCCCAAGAGATGCTATCAGATCCGGAATTCGCAGGATCTTGGGGATCTGAGAGGAAAGTCGAGAAGGCTGTATACTTGTTAGCAATTTGAATTTCCGGGGATGGGCGATATGGTGCATACCGTCTTCGAATCCTTGCAGGTTGTCGAATAATGTATTTGGGAGGTCGGGCAGGATCGCACAGCTTTCTGCAGCATCGAAAGGGCCGGATGTGGCCTGGCCTGGCGCGGCGAGGTCATCCGCTGTTTGATCGCTGGCGGCCGGGACATCATGCTGATGAGTGGAATCGCCACCGCTGACCGTCTCTACGGTGTGCTCTGCGCTCGGATTGAGAATGCACGCCAGCTCCTTCTCCAACACCAGCCTCATCAGCTTCTGCAGAATACTCATCGACTGCGATGACGGCAAGATTTCTGCCCGTGAGCCTTTCTGCAATTTGAGTATCTGCTGGACGTTTCGTTTCACGCTCGTGTTCTGTTCGCTCAGAGGGTCGATCATGGCGCTCAAGCAGAGAGCCACGCCAGCGGTGAATAAGTGCGTTTTGATGAATGCCGCTGCATAGGTATGAGCAGCGAATTTGAAGATGGGCAGAGCACCGAGCTCTACTGTCTGTGAAGCGGCTTCGCGGCACGTTGAAAGACAATTGTTGAAGATTTTGGCATCGTGTGAGATCGTTGTTGAGGATCCTTGAAACCGTGGACCGAAGTCAAAGGAAAGAAGCCGGCGATGGATCAGGATTCTTGTATTGTCGTAGGCCAGTTTCAGAGTCAACGCTTGAAGTTGAGCGGCGTACTGAGCAAACCGCTCGCCAGACGCGCCTATGTCGTGCTCGGCCTCGTCCAAGGAGTTGTAGCCCGTATCCATAGATGTTCCAATCCGCAAATGAAGAGGTAGACTTGACTGCCACTCTTCCAACTTCATGTGGAGGCCCTGCACTTCAGCAACGATGGACTGTAGGTAATTGGACTTGCTGACGGCCTCATGCTGCACCGCTCGTCTTCGGTAGATCTGTTGCAATATCTGTTTGATGATGACTGAAAGTCTAGACATCAGCTTTTTGTAAGTCAACAAGTTCGGGCCCAGCCTTGCCGGCACGAGCAAGTCATCTAAGAAGTCAACGCTGCAATCAACGTCGCAGATTGCTGGAGTGTAGCCGTACAGCATGCAGCAAAACGTCTCGACTTCATATATTGCCCACCAGCATCTCTTGCGTGTCTCGGGGACATGCAATGAATAGGATTGCGTCTGAGGCGGATCATTCGTGTCTTCTGCTGATGTTGATCGATGAAGCTCGAGTGCTTGTGCAATTCGCAAGGCACAGCCACAGATCGGCCAGGCTTTCTGTACGTTACCTCGATAGAGGTAGTACACGGATAGCAGTACACAAGTCTGTGCGGACTCTATCGTGGCGAGAGATATAATGTCCAAGAAAGATTCGTTCAACACTCGTTCGGTGTTCTTCTGAAGGACATGGCATTGCAGGCCTTGCTCTTCGAGGAGCCTTGTGCGGTAAGGACCGAGGCATTCTAGCCCAACACAGAGCACCGCGAGAAGAGTACTCAAGAAGCCTGTCAATTCCAAGTGAGCCATTGCTTGCGCGGCTCGATCGTCCAGGTAGACTTGCAATCGGTGTTTGAAGTCATCTTGATGGAAGGCTAGAACGAACCAATGCACACGATCGAAGTAGGTCTTGACGAGTAGGTCGATGGTCTCGTTACTAGGTACAGCTAAAGTCAATTTGCTTAGAAGTCGAGGTGATGACACTGGAGCCGACGACGACTTGTAAAGGCTGGTACCGGTAGAACGTAGGGGAGTGCGGCCATGATCAGCGTCAGGTGTGTCATCGTATTGGAATGCCTGTGGCCGTGAACATGAGCCAGTCAGTTAGGACACATCAGAGACTCACTGCCTCGACTAAAGCCATCGTAGCGCTCGAGTCCGCCGCAGGCGTAGGCAGTTGCAGTCCGCTAGCATCTGTACCGGGCTCCGGTGGGCTAAGTCGATTGGATTGCTCATCGTGAACTCGACGTTTCTTCGAAACCCTCGCATGGCCAGCAATGCAGTCAATACCAGCTCTCATACATAATGTGCACGGTCTCTGGTCATCGCACTATCCGCCCATCAACATTGTAAGCAAAGCCCCCTCCCGGGTTTGGAAAGACCCACCTTCAACTTTTGCTTGCGACACCGCTCGCACGCATTGCGAACATGTTTCCGTGGACGAACAGACTCCTTCGGCATGGTATCGGCAGTGCTCTGGAATTATCGAGTCCCGGTATTGTTGGATTGAAAGAGATCTGTAGCAAGCTGCTGCAGATGGAGAAGGTGCTTTCCGGTGGAGCTTGGGCGCAAGGTTCCGCCGGAACGTTCGAGAGGGTAATTCCGATGGATATGCTCCCTTTCGATACCAGCACCGTATCATTGCAGCTTAGCGGGCGAAAGATGGCCGTACAATTCCAAGCCTGGAGAAGGATGCTGAAGGTTGAACATCTATTCTATTCTCATAATACATGTCTACGCAGGAATTCCTCAATGTGGCTGAAATACCCTGGCTCGGCCACGCTGCTGTTGTGATCGCCGTTGGGTAGCTCTCTCCACATGACTTTTTGTGAACGGCAGAGTTTGAAGAGCTCTTTCATGTGTTGTGGGCTGTATGATGTGTCAGCACTGGAAAGTTGGAAGATCGAGGTTATTCGAAGACTCACGGTACAATCTCGTCCTTCAAACCGCTGAGAAACAAGATGGGAACATCCGTAATCTGCGGAATCATCTGCTCACTTCGCCAGTGCTCGTGACACAGAGGCACCAGTATTTTCGCCATGGGTAGGACTTTGGGTACCATCTTGGCGATACTGAGGAACGTGTTCTCCAGGATGAGGCCCTTGATGTCACCCGTAGCTTTGTTCTTCGCGACGAGATCGATGCTCACTGCACCACCGAGACTCTGGCCATAGATGACGATGCGATTGTTGCTGAGATCCTTTCGACTGCGAACGAAATCCAAGCCCGTCTGCGCATCGATTGCTAGACCTTTCTCGTTGGGGTTGCCGGTGGACTTGCCGTATCCACGGTATTCGACCATGAGCGTCGTGCATTGTAGTTCGTGGGCGAGGTACTTGGCGATGGGGAGCCGATGGCCGACGTTTCCTGCGTTGCCATGGAATGAGACGATCGTGATGGGTTTCGCTTGTGATTTGTTGGGCGGTTTGACCAAGAAAGCATTCAGAGTCTCGCCATCTGAGGTCGACAGTGAGAGTTCTTCGTAGTCTTGGATGCCGAATTGTTCAGGTTTGGGGACTTCAGTTCGGGCGCCTGGGGGCAGGTTTCGCGGGTAGATGATTTCGCTGTAGAATATGCTCAGCATCGCATGTGCCAACGAGCGGAAAAGAAGATGAGTACTTTTGAAAGTAGTATAGTGCACCGCTGCCCAGACTGACACTTGCAGCTCCTATGTAGAAGGGCAGCCTAAGCCAGGGCCAGATTGAGGACATTGTTGTTGCCTTGCGGGAGGCTCAGAATTTTGGGGGCGCAAGGAGGGCGAATGTGAGGTCTACACCGGTGTGTTGGATCTGGTCATTCTGGTCACCTCGCCATTGCCATTGGCTTGCATGTGTTGTCCAGGGTGTTTCCGGCAGGGTCAGATGTGACCAAGACGACGTGAAGTCAGGCGAGAAGCTTTGGCCACCGGACTGGAAGCTGTTGCTCCACGTCAACTCGCGGTGCCTGGCTGGCGAGCTTCGATCCATCACCAAACCCCCAAAACCACACATTCACCCACTCGACCTTGTCAATAACCCCGAACTCGAACAATTGACACCATCGACACGAACAAGGCGAATCCGCAATCATGATCTACCAAACGGGTGCTCTGGGCGAGGGTAGGCACGAGACATTCTATACCTATCACGATCACATGCTCACTCCATTCTAGATGGCATCCATCTCGACATGAACCACCTCAAGTCCGGCGAGGTCAATCTCGGCACATCCATCATGGCCATCAACTTCCGCGACGGTGTCATCCTGGGCGCCGACAGCCGCACGACCACCGGCGCATACATCGCGAACCGTGTCACCGACAAGCTCACACAAGTCCACGACACCATCTGGTGTTGCCGGTCAGGCTCTGCCGCCGACACTCAAGCCGTCGCCGACATCGTCCAGTACCATCTCGGCATGTACGGCATCACCAACGACGAGCCACCGACCACCCAGACCGCCGCTGCACTGTTCCAAGAGCTGTGTTACGAGAACAAGGATATGTTGAGCGCGGGCATCATCATCGCGGGATGGGATCAGAGACATGGCGGACAAGTCTACTCGATCCCACTGGGCGGCTCTCTGCACAAGCAAGCGTACTCGATTGGCGGCTCAGGTTCGACGTACATCTACGGATACTGCGACGCGAACTGGAAGGAGGACATGACCGAGGCGGAGGGCATCAGCTTCGTCAAGGGAGCACTGCAAGAGGCGATCAAGTGGGATGGCAGCTCAGGAGGCGTGATTCGGATGGTCGTGCTCACCAAGAGTGGTGCGGTACGGCATCTGTACCTGCCCGATCGAAACTACGAGGGGCCAGGCACTGAGAAGCCTTAAACGCTCGGTGTGGCATGTAGCATACGGGAATGGCGTTGAGAGAGCATGATACAGCGAGGAAAACGGCCGAGAAAGCGGCCGCACAAGATGTATGTACCAATACCCAAGGAGGCGTGTCCTCTTTGAATGTAACAAGAGGAAACACTTTCCACACACGCTGCAACAAAAGTCCCAAAGACCGAGAGCATGGTGTGGGATTGGAATGTCGTTCTGGCAGCCAGATGCGAACAATCTTCACGTGCTCTCTTCATACGCGTGGGACAGGCAGGATGGCTCGCACTACCAGCTTGAGGCGCCGGTTCCTTCCCCTAACACGCATCACTAGCTCGGCGCGGGAGGCATTGTTGATGGGATGGATGTGCTCAGGAGATGGCATGTGTAGAAAATGGAGAGAAGTACTACTTTAACTACGCCGAATCAGTTATATCTCAGATATTGCCCGATTGACTGATTCTTAGCAAGGCTCTTGTTATATGCGTTATACGAGACCCTGGAAGAGAGAGGTTCAACGAAAGCTATACGGGCGGCCGTGGCGTTGAACTAGCGAAGATCAGCCTGCCAGTGCTTTGCGATTATTCTCGATGACCTCTGGCTCGAACCAAACACCACCGTCAACGCTGCTCGCTTGACTCCGAGCACAGCGCCTCCTGAACACATTGCGAGAGCAGGGAATGCACGAGGTATGTAACTGTCTATCCCACAGAGCGCCGATCTTGGTTGCGGCCATAGCGTCATTGCTCGCCGCCCACCGCCTGTTATCGGCATCCCTCATCTACAACACCCTGCGACAACTCTCCTCCCTGATATCCCCCCACCCCAAACGACGAGCTCGCCCGCGACTGTGTTGCGCTGCCGTTCATTACCTCACGGGCGTGCAACCATCACCCGGCACCATCACCACGCCGGCGCGCTCAACATTCACATGCGACACGTGTCTCGGCAAACACCTCCACCCGACCTCCAACACCACCACCGACGACACAATCCCGACCCAGACATACCTCGGACTTCACACATGCGGACTCAACTGATTCTGTCTTCCCCAGAACATCGTCTCCCACACGCGCCTGCTCGAACCACACTCCCATAGAACATGGGCTCGGTCGTACTCGATGCCGTGAACTCCTTCTTCCACCCCTCGTCCAGCCATTCCCAACACGACATCTTCCGCGAAACACCACGTACGCATAATCAGAGTCCCCCGCCGAGTCGAAGCCGCACGCCGTCACGATCAGAGGCACATATGTCCGATTCGGCGCAGAGAGCACCTAGCTCGTCTGTCGTCGCACCACATCAACGCGCTAGTCAGAGAGATCAAGATGCGCCCGCGCAGCAGGATGCGCGCAATCCAGCACAAGCGCAGCCCGCGCAGCGACCGCCGAGCCCTCCTTTAGGAGCACAAACCGAGCCTCCACCTTCAGATGGACCTCAACCTGCGGCAGACCCAGCAGCAGATCCTCGCACGCCATCAGCGCGACCGAGGAAGATCAAGGTTCGAGATTTGGAGCACATTCAAAGCTTCGCGACGGAGGACATGCGAAGCTTTTCGGAGATTCGAAGCAGGAGCCGATCACGCTCACGCGGCGAGCGAGACGATGGACCGCAATATGAGATTAGTGAAATGAAGGTGGAGCACATTATCGAGATGGTGGCTGGTCTGTTGACCAAGATCACGACTACGAACGATTTGCAGCACGAGCACCTCCACCGACAGCCGCCTTCAATCGACGCGGCTTCCCACATGAACCCTCAAACCAGCAGCGTTTTGGCGTTCCACGGGAAGAATGTGCCGAGCATAACAATCTTGAGCTATCTGAGCAGAATCAACAAGTACTGCCCGACGAGCTATGAGGTCTTTCTGAGCTTGTTGGTCTACTTTGATCGCATGACCGAGAGGGTGAATGCAGGACCCATGCAGAGCTTGCGTGAGGCGAACTCGCAGAGCGTGGAGAGCCGCAGCTCTTCTACAGAATCACTGGGACCAGACGGCATGGAGGGAGTGACAGCGACGACGCCCTCTGGAACGCAACAAGCGACGCCACCTCATTCGGGCGGAATGGAATCTAAGAGTTCACGACGAGAGACAGGCGCGCCAGGAACGCCGCACAGCCGACCGACGCAGCCCGAATCGCCATCAATACCGCCCGAGCCTTCAGGCATCGATCCCTACAACCTATCGCACTTCTTCGTGGTGGACAGCTTTAACATCCACCGACTTGTGATTGCGGGCGTGACGTGCGCGAGCAAGTTTTTCTCGGACATTTTCTACACCAATTCGAGATATGCAAAGGTAAATCAAACCGATCAGCTGAGGAAATGACAGTGCTAACAGGAATATCCTAGGTTGGCGGTCTTCCTCTCCCCGAACTCAACCACCTCGAACTGCAATTCCTCCTCCTAAACGACTTCCGACTCTCGGTCCCTGTCGAAGAAATCGAAGCCTATGGAACAATGCTTGTGGAATTCTACGCTCGCGAGGTCGTAGCCCAGAAGCAAGCTGCGGACGCGGCCATGCAGATGAGGAGTCTCAGCGAGAGCTCCTCGGATAGCACGAGCACTGTTCGAGCTGTGGGATGAGCATAGAATGAACGAGATGAGATGAGATATCTCCACTGAACACACGAGACGAGATGAAGAGACCGGAAACGGATCCCTCGACTCGCAATGGATATGGGCCACTCAGAAATGGGCGGGCGACAACTTCCTGGACCGAATCGGATCGAAATTGATACCAAACCAAACCAACCACAACCACCTTTCTACTCACGACGATAACGACGGCGTTAAACAGAGCAGATCCTTTCGACTTCCTGTCTTCTTCGCCTAGACTTCTTTGCTGCTTTCCGAGTTTCCTCTTTTAGAGAACGAGTACGATAGAGGTTGCCTCTTTTTGCTGCTCTTCTTCTTCTTTGCGATCGACTGGACCTTTTTCTGCGCGTGTGGATTCGGCTTGCTTCGTTTTTGCCTTTTCGCAGAGTATACCCAACCAATTTTTGAATTTTTTTTCTTCTTCGATGAGCACGCCGTGGGGAAGGGACGACACGATGGGGCGTGGGACTGTGGAAGTATGATGAGATGAGGATGAAGATGAAGATGAAGATCGCTGGGGTGTGTTGCGAGCATGTGGCGCTTTTTCTGTTTCTCTGCTTTTTCTGCTTTTTTCGTCCGGCTTTCCACGTACGCGTGGAGGTTTTAGGGACTCCCTTGCGATAGAGGCGTAATGAGGTGTTTACTGGGATGGGATCGGTCGGTTTTTCTGGCTCAGCGGATCGGGGGTTGTTGCTACTTAGTTCAGTGCATGGGGAGTCGGGTAATACATGCTGAGTTCTTTGCGTTTGATCTTCTCGTGCTGGTTCTGATTTCTGGTCCTGTTGCTGCCTCTTGTCGGGATATTCTGCCTTCGTTGAGGAGAGACGATCGACCTTGAACAGACGTCTCTGCCTCTCCTTCTCGCGCCCCCATCATCCTCGCTATCTCGTGCGACTGCCAGCCACCGAAGGTTTCGATACTACGCCCTGCGATCTCGTGTGTTGCGAAAGGAGAGGCGTCATGACCCAGCCACGTGCAACGTTCCACATGATGTACATCCTTCTCCATGTGAAAGTCCGATGCTAGGGTTGTTACAGCGCTGGCTTCTTTTTCGTCGACTCAGCCACGTGCCACGGAACAAGTGAAGCTGTTTTTGGCATGACTCGTGGCTTGCAGAAACTTGATCGACGGTGCAGGTTGGTACGGAGGGACTTTTTGAGACGGTGCCTGGCGTTGGAAACTTTTTGTTTGAATGGGATGAAGAGAGAAAGGGGATGTGAATGGGATGAGACAGGAGGCCTTACTTTTATGGACTATATGGGTATTCTCATACTTCTGATGAGCGATACTCGGCTTCAGCGGTGAAGGGTATGAGTTGTCCTTCACTGTCGACGATGTTCATCACATGATTCAACGACGCCTCGGTCATTCATACAGCATGCCGCCCTGTGTTTCCCAGCGGTCCCGGCCATCGATTTGGCAGCGGTGTGCAACATGTTCGCTGGAACACACAATTCCAAGGCAATGGGCAGCCATGACGCTTGTGATTCCAACGCGGTGGACGTGGCGCGGGTGGCGTTTGTGCCCACCGACTGACATGTAACCTTTTGCTGTGATTGTTTGGCCTGGTTTGAAGGGGTGTATCACACCTCGGCATGCCAGGAGATTGTATTGACTGGACGGTCACCGAAGGCAGTTGGATGAACGCGTGGCTGTGCTCGCTGTCGTTCTGTCTGCCAGCAAGGACTTCGCGGAAGACGACGATCCAGCTGTATGATGATGCTGATTCCTGACCGTGACTTCGTCCATGCATTCAGCCTCACGATTCGAACCCAGATCCGTGGAGCATCGGCAGCTGTGGTGGCAAATCACGGATCGGCATGCCGACGCACGCGTGGGCGTCGTGATGCGAGTGGCCGCTGTCATGGCAGGGATACCTTGATGGGGAATTTCTTCTGACGGATGCTTGGACAAGGTGTTTGGGCCTCAAGTGTTTGACAGTCCTAGACGGGGTGAAACTCTGATTTTGAGGCGGGGCTGCAATTTCTCCAGATGGCACGCTTGTTTCACACCCCGTGGGGAGTAGTGAGTGGTCGAGCTTCTGCGTACGTAGATGGAGGTCGCCGAAGGAGGGATTGGAGCCGCGTTATCACGGGGCAGTGAGAGAGTGAGAGGGAATCCGACGCTGCGGTCGGTGACACGTGGAGAGCTCTGGTGGAGTCGATAGGCTGTTGATCATGAGAGGCTCAGCACATGCGGCCATGCGGAGCAAGTTGTTGCTTTTCATCACTATCAAGTCACCATCACGTCGTCGGTCGAGTCTGTCGCGTCCGTTGTGGCTTGCCGAGTCCCTTCGCGGTATGCCGAGGGGTGCATCGAGCGATGCGTAGATGGAAGTACGCGTGATTGATGCAATGCAATGCATTCTTTTAGACAGTGTCGGTATGAAGGAAGAAGCTTCGAGACGTGCAGTGCTGTTGCCCATGTGTCGGCGCGTCGGCAAGAGGGTCAAGCGAGAAGACTAAAACTCGGAAGGAAGCAGTAGCGGAAGGCTAAAGTGACTAGGATAGACCTCCTAGAATTTTTGTCGTTGGTAAACAAGGCACGCAAGGGGACTGATGTCACAGTGGTGTAATGATCAGAACTATTAGGAGAACACCCAGGATCCATCGCAACGTGACAAGCTGGTGATGCTCTCAGCGAAAACCCTCGACCATTCTTGACTCTTCCCCGACTCGGAAAGGGCGTCTGTCGTCTTTCTTCCTCCCTTCGACCTCACCTTGACCCTGGCTTCGCCGCAAGCACATGCAACCGCTGTTTGCTCGTTCCACCAAGTCACCCACCTCTCACTCTTCTGAAACTTTGCGCTCAACCGCAACTTCTTCACGAGCTTGCAACACCACTTGAGCTCACTCTCCACTACTTGCCGCTTTCCATACACCAATTCAACCTCTCAGTAGCAGCACACACCAAACCACAGGAACAGCTCGCAACGAGTCGGCACCGCCAACATGGCGACCACGTTGACTGTCACGCTGTGAGTCGGCTCAGGCAGCATCACACCTTTTAATGACATTGCTGACATCTTACCAGCTTCCTACCAAACACCGTCAACTTCCACGAGGACAAGGCAACTCCACGCCGTCGTAGCCCGCCATTCAAGCTCGAGCAGCGAGTCGCTTCCGCAATCGACCTACCAACGCGCCAGAGCGCCGCGAGTCTGTTCAATGCGGGCGGCCCAACCCCACCACCCCTCACTCCTGGCATCCAACAGCAGATCGCCAACGAGGGCTTCTTCACTCCAGGCATAGATGCGAAGAAGCGCCACTTCGCGAAGCCCGGCGATCCACGCTCTCTGCTTCGAAGCGATACCCACGCCGAATGGGGCTCGACCGGAGTCTTCAACCAGCCACGTTCGCGCGCAGGTCCTTTGCCCTCCGCTTCGATTCAGGACTTCGCAAAGGTCTACGATGAGATCCGAGAACAGAAGGAGCGCGAGCAGCGGAAGCAGGGTCGGAGAGTGACCAAGCCGTCTCCGCATGGGAACTACAAATCGCGTGCTGGCAGCTCCGAGCGAGGCTATGAAGGCAAGTCATGGACAGTGGAGCCAGCAGTCCACGGCAACGGCGGCCTAGTCAATGCCATTCGCGAGACTGCTCAAGACTCGCATGACGGCCCTGGCACCACTTGGATCGGTACGCTCGGTTTCCCAACCGACGCTCTGCCTGAGAATGTCAAGGAGGACATTGCGGACAAGTTGCTCAACGACCATCACTCGCAAGTCATCTACTGCAAGGATACCGATATCGACGGCCACTACGTTCACCACTGCAAGACCATCCTTTGGCCCATCTTCCACTACCAGGTGCCCGACCACCCAAAGAGCAAGGCCTATGCCGACCACAGCTGGAAGTTCTACAAGAATGTCAACCAGGCCTTCGCAGACCAGGTCGTTGCCAGCTACAAGAAGGGTGACACCATCTGGGTTCACGACTACCATCTTTTGCTCGTTCCCAAGATGGTTCGCGACAAGCTTCCAGACGCGAAGATCGGCTTCTTCCTGCACACTGCCTTCCCATCTTCTGAAATCTTCCGCTGCTTGTCGACCCGCAAGGAACTTCTCGAAGGCATGCTCGGCGCTAATCTCATCGGTTTCCAATCCGAGGAGTACTCGAGCCATTTTCTACAAACTTGCAGTCGCCTACTGGCCGTCGAGACCACTGCCGAGGGTGTTCAGATTGACGATCACTTTGTGAACGTCACCAACCGTCCTATCGGCATCAACCCCATCATGTTCGACGAGGCTCGTCATGATGAAGAAGTTCAGCAGTGGGTGAAGACCATCATCGAGAAGTACAAGGGCAAGACCATCATTGTGGCTCGCGACCGCCTCGATCACGTTCACGGCGTTCGCCAGAAGTTGCTGGCGTACGAGCTGTTCCTCAATCGTCATCCTGAATGGCGTGAGAAGGTTGTCATGATTCAGGTGGCAACATCGACCAACGCTCAGACGGAGCTTCTCACCACAGTTTCGGACATCTGCACCCGCATCGATTCTGTCCACTCCACGCTCGCACACCAGCCACTCGTGTTCCTTCGGCAGGACATCGACTTCACTCAATACATCGCCTTGCTCACCGTGGCTGATGTTCTCATGATTTCGGCTCTGCGAGATGGTATGAACCTAACGGCACATGAGTATGTTGCTTGTCAAGATGGCAGAGGCAGCGAGAAGAAGTATGGTCCTCTCATCCTGAGTGAGTTCACCGGCAGCGCAATCCTCTTCGGTGACTTGGCGATCCCAATCAATCCGTGGGACTACACTGGCCAGGCGGACGCCATCAAGAAAGCTTTGGAGATGGGAAATGAGGACAGGAGGGCTCGCTGGGATAAGTTGCATGCGATTGTCGAGACGAAGACCGGTGCGTACTGGGCTGAGAAGCTGAAGGAAGATCTGGACCACGCGTACCAGGAACACCACGAGCACTCATCTGCGGCTGTTCCTCGTCTGTCGGTTTCGCAACTTGTCGAGAAGTACAAGTCGTCGGAGCGGAGGCTCTTCATCATCGACTACGAAGGGACCCTCGCCCCTCACAAGACTAGTTCTGGCATTCCACTTGGCTCGCCTGTCCGTGTCATCGACACTATGAACGATCTCATGGCTGATCCGAAGAACGTGGTCTACGTCATGTCCGGACGCCGCCCAGAGGAGTTGGAGAACCATTTCCGCACGCTCCCCAAGGTCGGCCTCATTGCTGAGAACGGCTGCTTCGTGCGAGAATTCGGTGTTCAAGAGATCGAGTGGACGCACTTTGTCGACCTCGATACGGTCGCTCAGTGGAAGCAGCAAGTCCGTACTATCCTCGAGTACTACCAAGAGAGACTGGAGGGAAGCTACATCGAAGAGCGTCGCTGCAGTCTCTTCTTCCGCTACGAGAAGTCCGTTGATCAAGAGGCCGCCATCCGCCAGGCTGGTGAGTGTGTCGATCAGATCAACGGCTCGTGCAAATCCATGCGTATTCACGCCGTGCCTATCAAGCAGGCTGTCTTGATCGAGCAGGAGGACTTTAGCAAGGGCACCGCCGCTAAGCATGTCTACGACACCCTGTGCGACACTTCGAAGGGCTTGTCGAAGCCAGACTTCATGGTCGTCGCCGGTGACGACCGTGAAGACGAGGTCATCTTCAAGTGGGCTAACGAGCTCGACAAGAAAGGCGAAGTCGAAGACGTCTTCACTGTCACGGTCGGCAAGCGCAACACCACTGCCCAAGCCACCTTGACGCAAGGCTCGACTGGCCTCCTCGCCGCTCTTCAGAAGCTCAACAAGGTCTCAGCGGACGCTCTCCCGCGCGACTACTTCAACCTTCCACGCAACAAGACCTTCCCTTCGTGATTCACATCACGACCACACACAGCATCGGCGCATGATGAGGAGTACTTTGGACGTCTTGGGCGATTGCAGGACAGTCGTACCAAGGCGTATGCATCCAATCAGCTTGATTGCTTTACGCGAGATGATAGCGACGATACCCAGAACTAGCGTGCGTGTTTTTTGGGCGGGTTCGGCGTTTTCACTAGAGAGGGAGGGATGGCTTTGCTCTTTGCTCCTCTGTCGTGTTAGATTAGACAGAGATGGAATGGCTATGCAGCAATGCGATTCGAACCAGAGCCCGTTTTCTCTTTGTTGTCCATCGACTCGTTTTCTTTGTGCCGTGTCCGTCTCCTGCTCACTGTCAGAACAGCTGCCTCTCTTTGTCCTCGAAAGTTGAGTCCAGTCGACACCCTTCGGAATGCCTCGACGCTCTTGTTCTCCAGACAATTACACACAAACACAATATCCATCCAAATAACCATCTCTCGACCCAACTAATGAAATCAATCCACCTCCTATCCCTCCCCATCCTCACCCTCACCCTCCTCGCTCTCCTCCCCCTCCCCCTCGCCACCTCCGACTACACCAACGCCCTCGCCTGCGCCCGCCGCAACCCCTCCATCAACGCCGCCATCTCAAAACTCTGCACCCGGCGCGACAAAGCCGGCAACCTCTTCAACAAAATCGTCGTCCCCTCGCCCTACACCTCCCAAGGCGCGACGGTCGATGGGGTCAGAGTGAGAATCACGGGCACGTGCAGTCCGCCGCAGTGGGTGCCGCTGCAGTATTGTGGGGCGCAGTTTCATGGGATTTGTGCGGGTGGGGGGAGTGTGGGGAGGTTTGGACGGAGCGGGTGTCAGGTTTGGAGGATTGAGAGGGTTGATGGGGGACGGGTGGCGGGTTTGGTTGGGGAGGTTGTGGAGGGGATGGGGAGGGTTAGGGAGGGGGGGGGGAATTTGGTGGGGGCGGTTAGGGGTGGGTGATGAGGCTGTGGGAGGGGTGATGAGGTCGCAGCAGAGATGGGGGAGGATGAAGGTTTTCTTTAGGGAGATGGTGGAGTTGAGGAGAGGGACTTCGTGTTCATGTATGGTACGCATGGTATACTTGCCTCTCAAACGTCGACCAGCCATGGAAAGACCTACCTTTCAAAGCTGCTGTGAAGAGATCTCTCCTCCCGATGCTTGTATCCCTTGCCTTCGCTAAGACAACAAATCGTCTCCCGAACTCGATACATACCCCGTCTCCATCCATTGAGCGTTTAGCTAGTCCGACCAAGTATCACTACTCCGTCTTCATTTTCGAGATCGCCATTCGTCAACAGGGACTCGTGCCAGGTCTAGGTGTAGTCGTCGGTGTCGGAGAGGGGCCTTTGAGAGAGCGCTTCTGGTACAGGGGAGATGCAGGAGGGCACAGCGCTGTCCACGCTCGTCGAGGACTGTGCGGGCGTATGATACCGGGAGCTTTCTATACCGTAGGATCGCTAGGTCCCAGTAGGGTAGGGTTGTGGTGTAGTAGGACTTGTCGTTGTGCCTTCTTCCTCGTGCAATTCTTTGATCGCGACGCGGGAAGTCAGTTCTCGCGCAGTACGTGTTGGCGAGTCATTGTATGTGACAAAGGTGCGATACAGTGCTCCAGTATACTCTTTCTGTAGAAGAGGCCAGTCGTGTCGAAAAGCGGCGACGGCCAAAGCAGCTGGGGATCGTGTCCACAAAGACTCGCATTAACGTAGCATGACTCACCACTCACATACCACCTCTCGCACAACCCGCATACACGAACCACTCCAATGCAACAGCATGGCAGTGGTCAGGAGGTGTCTCGCGTAGTCATCGGACAGGCCGAGACCTGATGAAGTGCGAATAGGCTCAGCAAGATTGGGAGGAGCGGAGAGCAAAACCGATACGAACCCCGTTTCCGTCGTCTAACCAACCAATTGTATCAACGGGTCGACCGGCCCCGGGACAACTCCTTCATTCGGCATCCCACTAGGGGAGGTGGCTTTGTCTCAACGTCCTCCTCTTTTCCAATGGCTTCTGCAGAGGCGCGCACTACGTCTCGCACGTGGCAATAATGTGCTCTCCTGCTTCTTGAACGCCGTCGGTGTTGCTCTTAACGCCGTATGCAAGCACGCAAACAGAGGGTAGCCGGAACGTGGAATGTGCTTTTTCCGGTGTCACCATCAATTAAACCGTGCCGGACGAAAAAGAAGAGTCGTATTTCCCACTGGTAGACCGTTTGTTGTTGACGTCGCGTTCGCGCTTCGCTAAACAAGGTACTTGCTCAAGGCTGCGACTTTTCTTCTCTCTTCGGGTGCTGGCTCGTTTAAGTCTTCTCTTTCGCATTCTGTTTGTTGCTTTCCCGCTGGACTTTCAAAAGTGCGAAAAGAGAAGGTACTCGGGTGGCGGTGCTTTTCTCCATCACCTCTGCTTCGCTTTCTCTCATAAGCGACACACTACGAAGAATTCTGAGTCACGGCGCCAAATACACAGAGGAGACAGTGCACTATTTGCGGTTCAAAAGTCCTTCTACACGCAGTTTAGAGAATCGACAGAAACCAGAAAACAGCCCACTTCGCCCAGCATGAAGTTCTTCCGCAAGCGAGAAGATGTCCAAACATCAACACACAGTCTCCCCTCATCACGCAACGGCAGCGAAGGCGACATGGAGAAGAAGGACGGCCCAACCGAGTCGACTACACCCGTTGTAGCATCCGTCGCCCCTTCGGACCAAGCAAGCGATCATGACGGCCTCGATGCGACCCAACAGCAAGAAGAAGAAATCGAATACCCCAAGGCCATGAAGCTCGCCCTCATCATGATCGCGCTGTGTCTTTCGGTTTTCCTCATGGCGCTCGACAACACCATCATCTCCACCGCCATCCCCAAAATCACGGATCAGTTCCACTCGATCAACGACGTCGGTTGGTATGCCAGTTCATATTTGTTGACGACTTGCGCGTTCCAGCTCTTCTTCGGCAAGCTGTACACTTTCTACAGCATCAAGTGGGTGTACTTGACCGCTATTGGCGTTTTTGAAATTGGTTCTGCGGTCTGTGGTGCGGCGCCGAACTCGACTGCTTTGATTATTGGACGTGCGGTGGTGAGTATTTTCCACATTGGGGTTGTTGAACGAGGCTAATGTGCAATAGGCTGGACTTGGCTCTGCTGGTATTTTCGCCGGAGCTATACTGATCCTGTCGACTGTCGCGCCTCTTGAGAAGCGTGCACTCTACATGGGTGTTGTTGGAGGGATGTATGGTATTGCCTCTGTTGTCGGTCCTTTGATGGGTGGTGGTATGTTCGATTCCTTGCATTCTTCTCCACAACGAGGAAGCTGACATTCTCGACAGCTTTCACAGACCACCTTTCATGGAGATGGTGCTTCTACATCAACTTGCCTATCGGCGCTGTGACGGTGCTCTTCATCATCATCTTCTACCACCCTAAAGCCAGCGCCAAGAGCCTCGGAGCCACCTGGAAGGAAAAGTTTGAGCAATTTGATGTGTTCGGTACCATCATCTTCTTGCCAATGATCGTCTGCCTCTTGCTGGCGCTACAATGGGGAGGAAGCAAGTACGAGTAAGTGCAACAGCCGTACGGAGTTCGAGTATTGGGTCGTCGCTAACCCTCCTCCTCTCCACAGATGGAGCAATGGCCGCATCATCGCCCTCTTTGTCGTCTTCGCCGTCCTTCTCGTCGCCTTCATCGCGATCCAATTCTGGAAGAAAGACAACGCCACCGTTCCACCCCGAATCATCAAGCAACGCTCCGTCGCTGCAGCCGCATGGTTCGGAGCAACCCTCGGTGCCGCCTTTTTCACATTCGTCTACTATCTGCCCATCTGGTTCCAGGCCATCAAAGGCGCAAGCGCTGTCAGGTCTGGAATCATGAACATCCCCTTAATCCTCGGCCTCGTCATCGTTTCCATGATCGCCGGTGGTGCTGTCACGGCGCTAGGATACTACACACCATTCGTCATTGCCTCCAGCGTCCTACTGTCTATTGGCGCCGGCCTGCTCACGACGTTCGAACCCACCACCGGATCCCCCGAATGGATTGGCTACCAAGCCCTCTTCGGTATCGGCGTCGGATTGGGAATGCAACAAACCATCATCGCCATCCAGGCCGTCCTTCCTACAGCGGACGTCCCTATCGGCACAGCCATTATCATGTTCGCCCAAACTCTCGGCGGCGCGCTGTTCGTCTCTGTCGCCCAGAACGTGTTCACGAACAGTCTTCTCAAGAACCTCAAATCCCTCGTACCCGATCTCGACCCTGCGAAGGTTCTTGCAGCGGGAGCCACGACACTGCAGCAGGCTATTCCGCCGCAGTATCTTACAGGCGTGAGGGAGGCCTACAATGGGGCAATCACAGATACGTTCTATGTGGGTGTTGCATTGGGAGCTGCATCAATCGTGGGTGCGGTGTGTTTCGAGTGGAAGAGCATCAAGGGGAAGAAGATTGAGATGGTTGCTGCATAAGAGATCTGCTTTCTGGGTTGATTGGATTGCTTGCTTTTCAAGCGCGGCGCTGGGGGTTTTGGGCACACGGGAGTACAGACTCAGCTCAACGAACAGTTTTGAGGATAGAGGATAGAAACATACGAAGGGATGGGTAATAGATGTACGAGTATACCAGACGACAGTACGGAGACAGGATCAGTCGAAGTTCGACTCTTCAACGTCAAGTATGGTCTCGATTCCTTTCCAACCCTCACGAGGAGCTGCAAGAGATTCCTCTCACGAGGAGCTCGACGCTGTACGCCTTCAACATGGAGATGCGAGTCCTCTATTCATTCCTTCCACCAAAGACAAGGCCAGGCATACCTACCTTCGACCACATCTTCCTCCGTCCCACAATCCCACAACAACCCATACCCATCCCCATCCCCATCCCATCCCCAAACCAACCCTCATGCATGCACTCCGACCCTCGCCTACGCCCCATCCCCCTCATCACACCCCAGCAAGCACCCACCCGAACAAACCCTCGGGCATACTCGGAACACGTCCCTCTTCCTACCGATACATATCCCTTAATAACATAACCACCCTGCATTCCGCTTACATACTAACGAGACCCTCGAATAGTCGGAACACTAGTATGTGGCACATGCTATTCCCGGTCGCGTATCCCCCGCAGATTCCTCGTCGTTCGTGAGTCGTGGTGACTTTCCTGTTCGTCTTGTTGGAATCTGGAGTCGGGAATCGTTGCCGAGATTCGGTGGGGATTAATCCGAGCGACAACGATTTCCTCGATTCTTGTTTTTTCTTTTCGCGTCTGGTCAAAAGAGGTGATCGACTTCGGAACAATAGCGCCCGTCATGTGGAAAGGGAAGGGTAGGATCGGATGCGACATTTTGTAGAACTTTTACCTCGGGCAAGTTCTTCTTCGCGGTCGTCGATCTTTGCCTGTTCCTGTCTTGGACGCATGTGCTCGGCCTGGGCTGCTTTGGGGAATTTTTTTTTCCCATGTGACATGTGATGAGGATGACTTGCGAAGTCGCAGGACTTAAGATTGTAGATTGAGGTGAGGACAGAAGTGAGGTTGGCAGTGAGGTGGGGAGTGTGGGTGAGAGTGAGGGTAGAACTTGGAAGTGAATAAATGAAAGTGATCATGGCAGTGAAGATAGCATTGAAGGGTAGAGTTTGGAAGTGAGCCTAGAGGAGCAACAAGTAAGCATAGCAGTGAGGACAGCAGTGAGCATAGACGTGAGGACGGACGTGAGGATAGCAGTGATTGCAAACACTTCATCTTAACTCAAACATTCATTCATCATTGAGCTACTAAACTTCCAACAGCATAGCTAGTTCTCTTCATAACAGCGTCCCCAGCCTACTTCACGATCTTGCATATCAAGTCCTGCGAATCCACGGAATCGCCCTCCTTGACACTCAGCGCCTCGACCTTTCCAGAGTGCGGTGCAGAAATCACCATCTCCATCTTCATAGCGCTGAGAATGGCGATGGGGTCGCCCTTGTTGACATCGTGGCCCTCCTGCAGACGGACCTCGACGACCATACCCTGCATCGGCGCGCCGACCTGGCTGCTGTCGTTGGGGTCGGCCTTGGCGCGCGACACGTTCTCGATGGCGGCGTGCTGGTCCGTCACGGTCACGGCTCGCATCTCACCATTCGTCTCGAAGAAGACCTCGCGATTGCCCGTCTGCTCACTAAGCGGACCGATTGCAAGGAGCTTCAGGATGATGATCTTGCCCTTCTCGAGCTCGACGTGGAACTCCTCGCCGATTTCTGGCTTGTTGAGGAAGTACTTGGTGGGCAGGACGGAGAGGTCTCCGAATTTGGACGTCCACTTCTTGTAGTCCTCGAACACCTTCGAATACATGACGTAGCTGGCGACGTCGGTCTCGGAGCAGCCGCCCCAGTCTTCCCTCAGCTTCTGGCGGACCTCGTCGAAGTTGATGGGCTTGAGGTAGTGTCCTGGTCTCTTGTCCATCTTTCTACGGTCACGGAGAGCCTTGGAACGGAATGGCTCTGGGAAGCCACCGTATGGCTGGCCCATCAGACCCTCGAAGAACTCAAGTACTGATGAGGGGAAATCGAGCTGTTCGGCCTTCTCGTGCACATCCTTTGGTGTAAGGTTGTTGGCGACCATGAACTGAGCAAGATCACCCACGACCTTGGAAGTTGGCGTGACCTTGACAATGTCTCCCAGGAGATCGTTGGCCTGTTCGTATGCCTTCTTGGTCTGAGCCCACTGCTCACCGAGACCTTGTTGGGAAGCTTGGAAGATCAAGTTGGTGAGTTGACCACCTGGGATCTCGTGCTCGTAGACTTCTGGATCGGGGCCGGTGAGCCATGCCTCGAACGGTGAATACATCATGCGGACTTGAGCCCAGTACGCGTCGATCTGGCGGAGCAGGGTAGCATCCAGTCCGGACTCGAAGTCGCTGCCTTCCAAAGACGCGACAAGAGCGCCAATGCTGGGCTGCGACGTAGTTCCAGACAAGCTGTCAGTCGCGGCATCCACACCATCTGCACCAGCTTGAGCGCAGGCGACCATCGATGCGACACCGGTACCGGCTGAGTCGTGAGTATGGACGTGAATAGGGAGGTCTGGGTACTTCTTGCGGATCGTGCCAACCAAGAGGGTCGCAGCCTTGGGCTTGAGGACACCAGCCATGTCCTTGATGCCTGCAAATGGTTAGTCGATGTTCAAGTCGCCTGTCTTCTTTCATATCTTACCGAGAATGTGAGCGCCCATCTTGACAATGCGGTCAACGCATCCCATGTAGTACTCGAGATTGTACTTCTTGTCTGGGTTCAACATGTCACCAGAGTAGCACTAGATTGGCGAACAGTCAGCAATCTCATCTGCGTATGTGGATGATCGATACTTACCACTGTACCCTCAGCAACACCTCCAGCCTTGAGGACGGCCTTGACACCGACCTCGAGCTGCTCCATATCGTTCAATGCGTCGAAGACACGGAAGATGTCCATACCATTCTTCTTAGCTTGTTCGCAGAAATGATAGATGGCGTTGTCTGGCAGCGACGAGTATGCAACACCGTTGGCGCCACGGAGCAGCATCTGGAAGGGAATGTTGGGCACAAGCTTCCTCATCTCTCGCAGACGCTTCCACGGGTCCTCGTACAAGAATCGCATGGCCACGTCAAAGGTAGCACCACCCCAGCACTCGAGAGCCCAAGCGTTGCTGAGCGCGTAGCTGGTCTGGTTGGCAATATTGAGCATGTCGATGGTTCGCATTCTCGTTGCCAGCAGAGACTGGTGGGCATCACGCCACGTGGTATCCATGATCAAGCAGCCCTTGTTCTGTCTTACTGCCTTGGCGAAGGCCTCTGGGCCCTTCTCAACGATGATGTTTCTCCATCCCTTCTCGCTCGGCTTTGAGGTGTCGATGACGTTGCCCTTGTGGTCGGTAAGATCTGGAATGACAATCTCGCCCTTGAGCTTGGACTCGCCAATTTGGCCCACGACCTGTGGACCGTTGACGATGAGCTCGCTAAGGTAGCTGAGCAGCTTTTGGGCGCGGTTCTGGCTGCCAACAAGCCTGAACAGCTCGGGTGTGTCATCGATGAAAGTCGTCCAGCACGTGCCGTCGATGAAGGTCGGGTTGGTGAGGAGAGAGGTCAAGAATGGGATGTTCGTCTTCAGGCCGCGAATACGGAACTCAACCAGAGCGCGGAGAACCTTTCTACGGGCGATCTCGTAGGTGGAGCCGTGGCAAGTGCACTTGACCAACATGCTGTCGTAGTAAGGTGTGATGACTGCGCCGGCGAATCCGTTGCCACTGCAAACTGTTAGTAGCAAAACTACCGTGGTGTTTGAAAAGTGAACTTACCCGTCTAATCGCACCCCATTTCCGCCGGCGCTTCTATAAACCTCGATCTTGCCGGTATCTGGGCTGAAGCCATTGGCAGGGTCTTCGGTAGTGATACGGCACTGGATGGCGAAACCGCGCGTAGAGATGCGATCTTGAGTAAGGCCGAGCTGCTGGAGCGAAGCACCAGCTGCAATCTGAATCTGAGCTGCCACAATGTCGATGCCAGTGATTTCCTCAGTGATGGTGTGCTCGACCTGGATACGTGGGTTGATCTCAATGAAGTAGTGGCGGTTCTCTTGGTCGACCAAGAACTCAGCAGTACCGGCGTTGCGGTAGTTGGCAGACTTTGCGAGTCTGACGGCATCGTTGAGGATCGCGTCTCTGGTCTCTTGTGGGAGGTCCTTTGCTGGCGCCAGCTCAACGACCTTTTGGTGACGACGCTGCACAGAGCAGTCACGCTCGTACAGGTGAACGACGTTACCGTAGCTGTCACCGAGCAACTGCACTTCGATATGCTTCGGTCGGTAGAGGAAGCGCTCAATGAAGACGGTGCCGTTGCCGAATGCGGACTTTGCCTCGGAAGTGGCACGCTCGAAGGAGTCCTTCAGCTCTTCTTGCTTCCAGACGACACGCATACCTCGGCCACCACCACCAAAGGCAGCCTTGATGATGATGGGGAAGCCATACTCATCGGTGAAGGTCTTGGCCTCCTCGAATCTGGCCACTGGGCCAGGAGTACCAGGAACGGTGGGGACATCCGCCTTCTGAGCCAGAATACGGGCTGAGACCTTGTCACCAAGGTCGTTGATGGTCTCTGGGCGGGGTCCGACCCAGATAAGGCCAGCGGCTTCGACGGCCTTTGCAAACTCGTAGTTCTCGCTGAGAAAGCCATAGCCGGGGTGGATAAGGTCGACACCTATTAGACGCATTAGAAACTGCTCAATGTCTCCAAAAGTCATGCATGCTCAATGGCGTAGTAGCCTTGTTGGGCAGCTTGGTGCTTACCGTGTTCTTTAGCGATCTTGATGATCTCGTCACCTGCGAGGTATGCTCCGACGGGCGTGTATTGCCCTCTCTTTCCGATAACATAGGCCTCGTCGGCCTTCTGCCTGTGCATGCCCAATCGGTCCTCATGACTGTAGACAGCCACGGTCTGGAGGGAGAGCTCGTGTGCGGTACGGAAGATACGGATGGGGATTTCGCCTCGGTTGGCGACGAGAATCTTGTTGAGCTGCATGATGGAGCTGTTGGCCCTCAGGCGCGAGTGGACGGTATTGGCATTCTGGTGGGTGTCGCCGTCAAGGTGCGGCGTGCCGAAGTCGCCGTCGACGACAGCGGATTCGTTGTTCGACATGGTCGCGGTTGCAGCCTCTCCCAGCTACTCTGCTGCTGCTCCTCAGGGTGTGCTAGGAGTCAGTCGCGTGGACGGCTGTAGCAGGAGGGAGAAGCAAGTTCAATGGTGACTGGAGTTGAATTCGACCGAAGATCGAGCTCGAAGCTATGACGAGGGGCTAAGGACTGCTTGCAGGAGCTAGTAGACGCGTTTCCTCGGCTACAATAACTCTCGATAAGCTTCGCTGAATGAGAGCGCGGGAATTAACAATGAACCCGACTCTATTTCGTCCTCGGCGAGGTTCGCGAGGAGCTGGATCGATGGTGCAGTAGTTTGCTGGAGAAGTACAGGGCAGTGGAGGTGGATCTGGGGAGGAGACGAGGAGACGAGGACAAAGGAAGGCTTCCAACGATCCTTTTGATCAAGGAGCAATGGGCATTGGCACAAGGCTCGTTGCCCGTGTAACGCTGCAATTACTTTTTTCGAAAAGAACCGTTCACCCCCACTCTGACTTCCAGCCAGGTCCTCCCAACCACCAGCCCTCAGCCCACTCTCCCTCACCGCCAAGCTCAGGCAGGCGACGACGACGCCCAGACTTGGGCAATCGCATTGGGTAACGCTACATGAGGCGGGATAAGCATCCGCTCAACCGCCGCAGGAACATCATCGTTGTCCAAGCGCGGGCTTGCACATCCATACCGTTCGAGTTTGTGCCACTGTGTGGTTGAAAGCCGAGAGGCCAAGTCTCCGAAGTCCAAAGGCCATGTTCAGCTTCACGCGTCACAGTTGCTGCAGAGACGCCGTGTTGGACATGAGAAAGCGTCGTGCCTTGTTTCTCACAACTCACCGCAAGTGAGGCTTCCAATCATCCCATACAAGCCACCCACGGGCTCATCACTTTGGCTGTTTCAAAGCTTGCAAAAGGCATGTATCAACTCCGTGCTTGTTCTCGTTATTCTTTCTTGGAAGCTGAGTTGTCGGTCTTGGCTTGATAAGAAACGTTGCTTCGCGCCTGGAAAAGCCACACAGCAAGCATCTCCGAATGATGCAAAATTGGGACCAGCCAAGAAACCCAAGAAGACCAAGCTTGAAGATCCGGCAACGGGCGTCATGTACGACTTGTTGAGCAACGGAAGATTGTCAAGGTGTCTGTACTGTTTCGGGATCCGGGAAAGAAGCCGTGATGAAAGCATCGCAGTGTGCGAAAATGGAGGTGAGTTGGGGGAAGTTTCGGCATTGCGGTGGAGCAGTTTGATTCCGATTTAGCAGTCCTCACATCAGGGTGGGCTCATAATAGCGACAACATATCGAATCTCCGTCTCCTGCAACACATGCTACGAGTGAGGTCAAGCCGAAATACACGTGGAGGACCTACTGCAGACAGAACAAGTGCTCTCTTTCTAGGGAAGCAGCGGTGTCCGTGGCCGGACAATTAATTTTCCATGTATCAGACGGACATGTCCTCAAGTCTAAAATATGGCAAAGACACTAATACAGACATCACGAGCCGAATAGTGCAAGTCGAGAGGAAAAGAGTCCGTGAAGGTTACGACGTTCGATCTGGATCCGCAACTTGACCTCACTTGCTACGAGAGCCTCGCCTTTACGTTCCTACAGTGCGGACTTCACTCGAACCGTCGACGAGTCAGTTTTGTAAGATACTTAATGCTGGGCCCAATAATGGAAACCCCGCTGAAATGCGGTCGCTGTTGCTCGCTGTCGACATCGACAGGACCTTATCACGAATTGGTCGAATTTTGGCGCGTGTGGAAACTTATATGCGACTTATACCACCCAACACAAGTCCGCAAATGGGCACGAGATCTTAGAAGGCGTTCAAGAATAAAGCGTCCGGGCACGATGGGTGATTGATTCGAGTTTCACATTCTTTCCTCATTTTCGTTTGATTTCGTACTTCAATGACAGCGAAGGGGCTGGTCTGAAGGACATCGACATCACCTGAGGATGCACATCTTCCATCAAACCCAAATGGCGACAGCTTGCCTGTCTTCGCGTTCAAGTACAACGCTCATATGTGCACGAGCTCTATTGCGAGCTGGGAAGTCGAGAGAACATGAAGGTACGCCCAAGAAGCCAGCTCATATCACCCACCAACCACCAACCACCACAACACCCCGAATTGGTTCAGATGCATTCAAGTCTATCCAGTCTGCTGCCTTCGTTACCATGTGGTTGGATCCACCACGGCAGACATCCAACAGCCGTCGAATCGAAGGACAAGCTAATGCAAGCAAAGCAGCGCCAAACGGCACCGAGCTGCAGGTATGTGTTGTACTGCTTCACTTCACCCGTGACGTCGACGCCTCATCAACATGGACATACTTCGAGAGATGGAAATTAAGCCGCTGCTCGAGGGATGGCCCCTAACGACCATCATAGTCGCACTCCTCGCAACATGGACAATCTACTCAATCAGCATCATCATCTACCGTCTCACCCTCCACCCCCTGGCGAAGTTTCCAGGACCAAAGATAGCAGCCTGCACCCAGCTCTACGAATTCTACCACGACGTCCTCCGCAGCGGCCAATACCAATTCCTCATCAACAATCTCCACGACCAATACGGCCCCATAATCCGCATCTCCCCTTACGAACTGCACATCTCCTCCCCAGACTTCTACTCCCAACTCTACACATCCGCCTCCAACCCCCGAGACAAATGGAAATTCTCCGCGGACATGGTCGGGACGCCGTCGTCGTTTTTCGCAAGCGTAGAGCATCACGTCCATCGAGGGAGGAGGATGCCGTTGAATAAGTTCTTTTCGAAGAAGAGTGTCTATGAGCTTGAGGGGAGGATCAGTGGGCATGTCGAGAAACTCTGCAAACGGATTGAGGAATTCAGAGGGACCGGGAAGCCATTGTCGCTTCGCTACGCCTTTGCAGCATTGACGATCGACGTCGTGAGCGAGTACGCCTTCGCCAAATCCTACGGCGCCTTGGACGACCTCGACTTCGCCCCTTACTGGATGGACGCCGTCGACTCGATCCTCGAAGGCTGCTACATCAACCAGTTCTTCCCCTGGCTCCCAGCTCTGATGAAGAACCTCCCGCTCTGGGTGGTAGAGAAACTCAACCCACATATCACAACCGTGATAAAATACCAAAAGGACCTCAGCGAGCAAATCCAAACCATCATGGACAACCCAGAGCAAGACAAAGAAACTGACAACCTCACCATCTTCCACGAGTTCCTCACATCCCCGGACCTGCCTCTCGCCGATAGGAATCTGACGCACTTCACCGAAGAAGCCCAGAATCTCATCGGCGCGGGCCAGACGACGACGGCGCATCACTTGAACACTACCATGTTCCACATCCTCGACAATGCAGACGTCCTCGCGCGACTGAAGGGAGAACTCGAAACCGCAATGCCGGACCCAAGGATCCTCCCTCCACTACACGAACTCGAGAATCTCGAATACCTCTCCGCCGTACGCCCCACCCCCTCCCCTACCAAACCAAACCCTCTCTAACCCTCTCCAGGTCATAACCGAAGGCCACCGCCTCTCCCCCGGCAACATCCACCGCCTTGCCCGGATCTCCCATGACCCCATCCCAACGCCCTTCCCCACACCCACCGCCCCAACACACCTAATCCCCCCAAACACCCCAATCAGCATGTCCATCCTCACCCAGCACCACACCCCCTCCCTCTTCCCCTCGCCCAAAACCTTCTCCCCGGCCCGCTTCCTCTCCCCGCCATCTCAAGACCTCAAGAGATACGTAGTCCCTTACAGCAAAGGCACGCGGAACTGCATCGGCCAGAACCTCGCGCAGGCGGAGATTTACATGGCGTTGGCGGCGGTGGTGAGGAGGTTTGAGGTGGAGGTGTGGGAGACGGAGCGGGGGAGGGATATCGATGTGGTGTTTGATTTCATTACGCCCAAGGCGAGTAGGGAGAGTAGAGGGTTGAGGGTGCTGGTTAAATGAATGAGCGTTCATGTGGAAGGAAGGGAAGGGTGAAGTGAGGTTGAAAGTTTTGAAAACCAAGCGGGATTAGATGTCTTGCTCGCTCTCTAATGTACAACCAGATAGCAGCACTCTCAATTCGCAAGGCGAGGCAAGGTAAAGCCAAAAACAACTTCATAAAACGCGGCGACCTGAGAAACGCCCGCTGTGAATATGCTGTTTCCCTCCCCTTGCTCAGATACAACCCAGCCGTATCCTTGCTTTTTCACACTCTCATCTGCTCGCTTTGATACACACCTAGCATTACAACATCGTACTCGGACGCTCATTATCTGAATCCACCGGCCATGCCGCCGTAGCCTGTTGGCTGAGGGATGATGCCGTTAGGCTGCGCCATGCCATATGGTGATGGCGCTTGGTTCTGAATGGGGCCTTGCGTAAGCATCAGTCTCGACTGGCCAAGGATTGGACCGGTATCCTCATCCTTCTTCTCCGAGGCTTCACGAGCCTTGCGCTCCTCATTGTCACGCTTGAGCTCAGAGATGGCTGACGCTTGTTGCGACATGTAGTTGATCATGAAAGGCATGGTGAAGTCGTTGAGGCCGTGACGCCATGAAATCTCCATGACAGTATGCAGTGGGATGAGGTCGTAGCAGGCGTACAGCATGCCAACGTAGCATTCCTTGCTGCCGATGTCGACGAACTGGTGGATTATTAGCATCTGATCCAACTAATGATGGGCAAAGTGCTTGACTTACGTAGCGCAGAAGCTCCTCGACAACCTCCTCCTTGGTCGAGATTGCAGCAGTCTCGATGGCGTCCTTGTACAGCTTGTCCTGCTTCGAAAGCGCGATCGACTTATCCCATCGCTTGTTCTTGCGGTAGATGCTGGCGGCGATCTGTCGGAAGAAGACAAGGTCGTGCTTCTCGAGTCTCTGCGCGAGAGCAACTGCCTCGTAGTTGTCGAAGTTCTCGACACTATCACGCAGCTGCTTGTAGTCCTCTTCCTCGATGAGCAAGTCGTTGATGGCGTCATTGACAGCACGCTTGTTCTGCGACTGTACGTTGAGCAAGAACGGCTTGATCAGCGGGATGTTGTCAGACTTCTCGAACATGCGGACGACACGGTTGACGTCGATACGTGGCGTGAGGACTTGCAGCAGATCCGTGAGAAGCGAGGGTTGCTCTTGCAAGTAGAAGTTCAGGGCGCGGTAGTAGATCTCCAAGTTGGCGACCTTGACAATCGTCTCCTTGAAAGTGTGGTGCTCCCATGCATCGGCGGCACGCTCCATCATCGCGAGAGCGGCGTTGTCGTATTCGTCGTAGTGGGCGTACAAGAAGACAAGCTCAGGCCAGAGATGTGCTTCCTCGCAGGCACGAATGGCCTTGGGAATGTTGATACGACCCCAGAAGATACGAAGATGCTCCATAACCCGGTCGGGGTGGTATTTGGTCAGCGCAATACCAAGCTCGGTGAACATGCCTGCGAAATTGTTAGCGTACGCTCTCGGCGCGACGAAACGGATACGACTTACCCATATGAGCCCGCTCAAGACCCAAACCAGCCTCAAGCAGCGAGATGAGCTCGTCAAAGTAGCCATTGCGCTCGTATTGCTTGACAAGGTCGGTCAACTCTTCGGCGTGGACAATTAAGTTGAGACCGCAAATCTGTGCCAGACGGAACTCCTTCTTGGCCACGCATGCCTCGTTGACCTGCTTCCACACCTTGACGCTATTCGCTTTCCGCGCGCACTCGACAGCGGCTTGGTAGTCTTCCAAGTGCACGAGAGTGGTGGCAAGCTTGGCCCAATTCGAGATGGAGGTGAAGAAGATCTTGGCGGCCTCGTGGTAGCCCTCTTCATAGGCCTTGTCACCGGACTCCTCGATGTTTGCGACGTTTGAGGATCGGAGGAAGTCCTCGAGCTCTGGAAGCTGGTTGGTGCGAGCGTAGCAGAAGGCGAGAGCAGTGTCGACCGGTGGTTCGCGGAGGGTCTTGCGAGCCATCTTGAGGAACTTGATGAGGTCGTCATCTTTGCCAGCGTGAGTGGCAGTCTCGATGACCTCGAGGTAGTTCGATGGGTCTTGGGCACGGATGTACGACTCGATGGAGTCAGTCACACGGAGACCGTCAAGCTGTGCCTTGGCGACCTTGCTCCAAACCTCTGGAAGGTCAACCTGGTCGGCATACTCCTGACCGCGGTCAATGCTGACAACGTGATCAACAAGGACGTTGGCAGCCTCGAGGTGGTTGTTGGCCTTCTTGTAGATGAGGAAAGCCTCCTCGTACATGCCAACCTCGATACACTGTTGAGCAATATCGTCAGGGCTGTATTGGTCGAGCTGTTGGATGTAGTTTGCGACTCGTCCTCGGTCTGACTTGGCAGCAGTGAGCATTAGCAAGTTCTGCAAGTTCGAGTTGTCGCTGAACGTCGATGGCTCCAGAATGATCTTCTCGAGCAGCTCGATCAGCTCAACTGGCATGTCGGCATCAATGAAGGCCTTGACAGCGATCGAGACCTTCTCAGGATCGGTTTGCTCTGGAACTGCCGTGGAGATGACTTGATCCACGAGAGATCGGCGGTGAATGTTGTTGTCAGAGAGGACGTACGACCAGATCTCGGGGTCAGCTCGCTCGATGAGGTATCGTGCCTGAGCACGGAACATGGCGTTCTCATTGGTGATGCTGATCAGCTCGAGGTCATTTTGACCCTTGCTGTAGGCAATGAACGCGAGATTTGGATCTCTCTTCTCGCAGTACTTTCCGACGGTGAGGGTGTCGTACTGGTCGTTCGTCTTCAAGAATTTCTCAGGATCGTTGTTGGAGTCAATGTAGATCTTGGCCAGAGCATTGTAGACTGCCTGCTGTTGGTTGCCAGCAGCAAGACTCTGCTCGAGGAATGGCAGCAGAAGCTTGAGCCGGTTTCGTGATTCGACTTCAGAAACGAGCTCCTCGATGGGAATGCTCTGCGGCGAGACGGAGTTGAGCAGGCCCTTGATGATGTTCTCATCGCAGTCGACATCCAACAAACCACCGATAACTCCCGGTGTTCGGGCAGGGTTCACGCGCTGAACGTAGACTTCGATAGACTTGAACTGCTGATTCTTGTAGAGATAGAGCACAAGATCGTGAACGAAGTTGAATCGGTCGCAGACGATGATAAGAGGCAGTTGCTCGGTCAAGTGGGCCTCCTTCAAGAAGTTCTTGACCTTCTCTGCGTTGTAGTGGTTCGACTCTCGGCAGACGCGCTCAACCTCTTGCAGCTGGCCCATCTTGGTGGCGGCTTCGATGTACTTGAATGTGACCTCCTCGTCTTCGCTGAGGTTGACGATGCCACCGAGATAGAAGTAGAGACCTTCGGCAGTGCGGTATTTCTCGAGAAGATCGATGATGCGTGTGGGGCCAAAAAGATCGGAGTACTTCTTCGCGATGTTGATGACCGCTTGGAGGTTCTGTCGAATGTTGACCTTGAGCATCTCGTCCAAGCACTCCAGCGCCAGATCGACTGTCAAGCGACCGAAGTAGTTAATCAAGAACTCTTCTGGAATCTGATCTGTTCTCACTATGCAGCGCTTTATGCTTGCGGGCTCTTCGTAGTGCTCCAGGGCGCGGGTGAGGAGACCGGCATTCTCGCAAAGCTGGGCAATCTTGGGCTTGTCGTAGTAAGAGAACATTTCGTTACCCAAGATGGCATCAGCAACCTGAGGCGCGTTCATCAAGTTCATCTCCAGTAGTCGAGTCTGGAGATGGCCTTGCTCAGGTTGGTTCGCAGACAGAACGTCAAGCAGGAATGCGGTCGCTTGCTGGATCATGCCCTGGGATTGGAAAATGTCGACAGTGCGGTCAATGTCGATCAAGCTGGCGTCCTGGCGAGCAATGCTGGTAGCAAACTCTGCAGCCTTCTCAGGGTTGACTCTCGCGATGTGCTGGAGGAGTGCTGTGAAGTCAGGGGTGTACCCAGCCGACTGAGAGTATGGCAAGATCTGCTCGAAGTTGCCAGACTCTGCCATTGCGGCAATGACCTTCTGTGATGCTCCAGCCTCTTGGTAGATCGATTGCGCGAGAGCAACATCGTGGAGTCGGACGAGATCACCGAGCTGCTCAGAGCAGCCAAGCTTGCCCTCCTTCATCCACTTCTCAAGCAAATGCTTACGGTTCTGTTGCAAGACTGGGCGAGCCAGCTCGAGAGTCTCGTGCTGGTTGAGCTTGCCCTTGTCAAGAAGCATACCGAAGTACTGCAGAATGACAGAGAGTTGTCCCTGCTGTTGTGGCACGTTCTTGAACTTCTCAATCGTCTGAGGCGTACGCAGGAAACCTTGAGGAGAGTTTGCGGCAGTCTTGGCCGCTTGTTGGTAGTCTCCCATCGCCAAAAGCTGGTCGAATCGCTGCTGGTATAACGAGTCTGCGCCTGGAAGCCCTGCTCTTGACGCTAGCTTGTATGCCAGCTCTGCATTCTCTGGGTTCTGCAGCAGGTATGGTATGATGGTGCTCTCGTCCACGCTCACAGAGAGCACTTGACCCTTCCTGTTCACGCCGATAATGCCAAATCCGTCTTCGTCGCCTGCGGTGGTGAAGATCGTATCGCTGGAGATTCGGTTCATGAAAATCGTAGTGCCGGTCTCGAGATCGTAGAGGTGGATGAAACCGTACTTGGTAACCAGGTAGATCACCTTGTACTTTGACGACACTTGCATGGCTACTGGGAAGTCGTTCGTCGCCTCAGCAGGGAAGTAGATGTCGACAGCCTTCTTCTGGAAAACCGGGTTCGGCGCCTGGTGGTCGACCTCCACGATGTGAAGCTTGGCACCAGTTGCTGAGCGGTTCGCAAACGTGAAGAGCTTGGTATCTGCTGGCGCATCTTCCAATCGCAAAGTGCCGAAAGCAGCAGCATGACCCTCGATGGCCTGGCTAATGCCACGATCCTTCGAGTAGAGCTGCATGCTGCCAACAACGCGACCCTGCTGCTGCGAAATGCCAACCACGACCATCCACTTCTCGTCTTCGCTCACGCGATAGTTGATGATTTGGCAGCCGCTGAGATTCGCATTCCGGTCGAACACCTTCGTCGGGGATACCTGTGACGGGTCGAAGATGTTCCAGTGGAAGACGCTGGTATCCGTGACAAGGCCAAGCGAGCTATCGCTGAACCACTTCCAAAACACCACATCCTCTGTCATCGTACAGCTCTTGATCTTACTCTTCTGCCCGAGATCGAAGATCTGCAGTGTCTTGCCGCCGGCCTTGAGCGCGATGATCTCTTTGCTCCAGTGCATGATGGCGCTGTCGGCCTTGATGGGCCGCCGCATGACATTGTTGCCATTCTTGAGGTTGATGATTATGACTTCGGGCTGAGCATTGTCGTCGACCTTTTGCCGCACGCAGACGAAGTGGTCGGATTCGAGGGTGCAGGTGTTGAAGCCTATCGAGGCAGGCTGTTATTTAGGCAGTCAGCATTTGGTCTTGTGCGCGCAAACGCCGCCGTTCCACAGGCTCATCGCCCCAGCGCGAGACGTACCTGGATCCCAACAGATGTGAGGTTCAGCTGCTCGGTGAACTTGATTGGGAGCGGAGCCATGGCGAGATCAAGAGAGATGAAGCAACCTCATCCGCTGTCCCCTGCGGCGCAACGCTGCTCCTGAAGTGTTTCCGAGGCGGGCGCACAGCCGGAATCCGCGCAAAGCTTCCAATGGCAGAGAGGACGGTCGAAATGAGCGAATGAGAGTCGTGACGACGTTACAGCGGTGGCGAGCGGGGTGGTGGTGGTAAAGGAGATGGGGTTGTGGTTATTGAGTATGGAGAGAGCCAGCTTTCAAGCTGCTCCTACGCAATCAGACGAGGTCCGTGCGCCCGCGTGCGGATTCGTGCCGAGACTCTGCCGCTAGACGTCACCTCCTGTGCTGACAGGAGAGTCAGATGTTAGACTCCTATTAATCTCACGAGACAACCTACTGGTCGGGGGGATTCACATTACCACGCACACGCGCATGAGCATGCACCAGAGTCGATAAGTCAGGAGTTGACAGGATTGCTTGATGAAGCCTCATATCTGAAGAAACCTTGTGCTTGGCAAAGATCTTTGAACAGTTGAAGAATTGTCTGACGCAACTTGACAAACTAGTCCACCCCATCGTATCATCATCACATTTCCATCGCAGGTCATGCCCATTATCCGAATGCTCCGTCAAAATACGGGCATCAGAACATTCATTCACCCCAAGCATGGTGCCAAGCCACTAGCGCTTAGCAGTTCTTAGGCCCAGTCTTCGGCGCCATCCAGCTATCCCCAGCACCCTCATACGGATCAAAGATACTGTTGTCATACTGCGCAAGCTGTGGGCACTTGAGGCTGCTGCCGATGGAAGCCGGGAAGTTATTGAAGATAAGCTGCGTGGCGGCGGCAACGTTGTTGACGAGACCCTTGAGGGCTTGAGGGATGGCTTGCTGCTGGTTGGAGAAGACGAAGCAGGCGAAGTTGTTGCCCGTGAACAGGTTCTTGGAGTTGTAGACGCCTCCTGTGATGTTGTTGATATCGATGCCGGTGTATGTGTTGACCTGGGGAGGGAAGTTAGCGGGCGTTTCTGACGTTGAACAGAGATATATTTGTCTTCAGAGAGGCTTACTCCACCGGTGTTTCCTCCGAAACGGAAGGTATCTGGATACGCAGCGAACTCGACAACGTCGTCGGCGATAACGGCAGCTGCGTTGTAAGGTTCGAGCAACGGACGCTTGTACCAGTTCCTATTTGCGTCAGCATCGCCCAGTGAAGAGACTGATGGTTAGTGAACTTACTTTGGCATGCGCTCAGTACCTGGCACCCACTTGAAGTTGGGGTAGTTGCCGGTATATGCGAACCAGGTCTTGAAGTGGTCGCCGGTGAGGTAGCCACCTGGCTCAGCTTGCGAGTGATTGCTCATGAAGGCAATGACTAGATCGTAATCAGCATATGCGTCAAATTACTATCATCTTGGTTGAGACTGACCGAAGTTGTGCGCAGCAGGGCTGACAATCGTCGTTGAGAAGAGTGGAGCAAAGTAGCGAGCATTCTGCTGGATAGATCGATGGGTGTTCTTAGCATAGAGACGAGCGAACTTGTCCATAGTGTATCGATCGTTATCCATGCCAGACTGGTACGCGTATAAGAAGCGGGTCGGAGACGAAGAATGAGCATCACCACCATTGGTGTAAGCGTCGCACCGAGTGATGGAAGTGTCACCCTCGTAGTTGTTGTGAGACCAACCATCGCCTTGGGGCACACCCAAGAGGGAGTTGACGGCGTTCGCCGGCAGCGGACCACCGATGGACCAGGTCAGAGTGGTGAAGTCTCCGTCGAAGGCAATGGAGTAAGCGGCAAGGAACTGAAAAACGTCGATTCCCATGCCGAACATGGTGAACAAGCCGTTGGTCTGCTCCATGTTCAAGATACCGTTCCTTGGAATGTATCCATGGTTGGCTGCAGCATTGAGACCTGGGCATCGGCCTCGGATCTTCGCCAAAGGTTAGTCCGTTTCGTCGCAGATCAAGGTCTCAGAACTCACATCATTAACGCCTGGGGATTTTTAGGCGTACGGACCAGACTGCGAAACGTACTGCTCCTGGGCATTGAAAGTCTTGCAAGCAAAGCCAGCACCGCAGTTGTTCCGAGAGGCAGAAGCAGTGTTGACGCCATAGATATGAGCTTGAGCGTCGGAGATGGCGAGATATTTGTTGCACTGGCTCGAGGTTGTGCTACCTGGCTTCGCGTAGTCGCGCTTCGCAAGACCGCCCGTGGATTGGAGCACGGTTGGGAATGCACTGACGCTGGCAAATAACGCAGCAAAGATGAACGACTTCATGATGATAGGATTAGGTGTGACACCTTCTTTGCTAGACTGCGATCCTCTGGCCAGGAAAGGAGTGCCCTATGGTAGGTGCGCAATTGGGCTTCATATATCCATACTGGAAGTCAGTAAAGCTGCTATCCTGTTTCTGAATTTGCCGGATACAGAGGCGTTTATTGCAGGGCAAGTCACTGTAATCGCCGGCATCGACAATTCCGGCCACATCGTATCTTCTATGAAAGTCGGGTATTTGATATGGGTACGGGCGATCGAGATGCAGACCTGCGTGAGCGAAGGCCGTAGCAGGCTACGGTGGCGGGGTGGACCGTATGTGGCGAACGCCTCCGAACAGAATTTACAGAAGCAACGCCATACATGCCGCGAGGAGCCACATCCAAGGCTTCGTGGGGTTTCGCAGCTGGTGCTGTAAGTATCGTCCCTTGACGGTCCTTGCGATGCTTTCGAAGCCACCGTATATGGCGATTCGTTGCAATCCCAACTCTTGCCAAAGACGATCGCTCTTGTCCCGACGTGTACTGGCATTCTAGAGTGATCCTTAGGTTGTGACATTGACGAAGGAAGCACGGGCGTGCCGCATTTGGTGGCCGACGGTGAGGATCGTGGCATGCATGTGGAGGTGCAGGAAGAACGCTGGTGCAGTGCCACCGCAACTGCGCTGCAGGAGCAAACGTAGAAGGCATTCTGCCTCTTGGTATTGACGCAGCCGCATGACCACTGCATCGGAGCGATTCATCACGGATTCATACGGGAAAGGAAAGCTGAGAGGGAGAGAGTAGCGCAGAGTTCCCCTGTGCTGCATGAAACGAGGAAAACATGGAACTCAGCGCCTACCTTGGATGGGCGTGAGGCCACTAGTTCACATGAATGTGAGAGCAGGCGACTGTTACTAGCGGCTGGACTCCTTATATTGCCATCCGTCCAAGCGTGTTCTCACATTGTCTCGACCCTTTCGCTGTTCTAGGCCTTACAAGGCTACAAGCAAGTCTGAAAACGGGTTGCCTCTTGAAAATCTGGCTTGTGGCAAGGCTCCTTTAGTGTAGCAACACTTCTGGGCCAAGTGCATTTGCTGACCGAAGATGGTAATGCGATGTTTCACTTCTGCGGCAGCTTCGAAACGCATCTCTGCGCCAAATCGGACAGGAGCAGAGCAAGCATTCGTCGCTTTTGGGAGGCTTCGATAATCAGCAAGGACGCTCAGCTTCGACAGTCTTGTGGTATGGGCTTTCTTGCTTTTGAAAGCCTTTTTTAGTACTGGCGACACAGCTGGCTTGCACATTGGTCGGCAAAAAGAAGTTGCAGCGCTCGCTTTTCCAAATTGCATTCTCGTATGCCGCCATCGACGTGTGAATGCAGGAGTCTCTGCCGTGTTTGGCCCGGGGCCCAGGCCAGTGTCTGGGCGTGGCTGGATGCCTTGAGCATGACCATCTCGTTTGGTACGAAGCCGGCAATAATCGTCCTCTCTTCAAAGGCGATGCGATAGACTCTGCAATCGATCTCAGAGACCGCAGCCATGTGCGCTAAGCAATACTGCAGAGGCGGCCCGGAGACAGGTTAAATTTTAAACTTCTCCACAACTCCACAACGCGGGGTCAGGCACTGCAAGAATGGTTTCCTTTTCTTGCAACTTCACCTCTTGCAGACTATGCCGGCCGTAGTCGCAGCCAGTGAACGAAAGGCAGAATGTCAGCGCAAGTCGTGCCCCGCCAGCGGCTGGGCTTCCAGCATGAGGCTTCGGTCGAGGGCCTGAGAAGGCATTGCCAGTTCAGCCTGGACATTACCGCATGGCAAGAAACCTGGAGGTGTCAAGATGCTTGTAGTTATGAACCTGGCTGTCCCGATCTCAGCAAAGTGGACGGTGCTCTCAATGTGGCCGACAGCTCGTGGAGCACCTGCAGTTGTGCGGGGATGACCAGCCAACGGAGAAGCTCCCAGGTAGTAGATCAATCAGAGTTACAGTCTCCCTGGCTTCTTTTTCCGGCAGCTTGAAGAGTCCATGATGGCCGTCTCGGGGGCCCTCTTTCCAGGGCCACGAGCACCAGGGAGAGCACAGAACTCGCGACTCCTTCTGGAGTTCGAACCCCCAGAGTTGCTTGAAGGCCGCATGACATGAGCGGTCGAAGAGAAACCGAGCAACATGCAGGCTCCAATTTTACGATTAGTGAATAGTCCGGAACAGCCTCCATTCTGCAAAGCCGTAATAGATGAGTCGACACGACGCTCGTCTTCGAATTTATGGTCGGCTTCAGTCCTCGTGGAAGACAGCTCCATGGATGCTCAATCGTGACCGCGACAGTGTGTCTGTTCTTTATCTCCATATTGCCATAGCGGGCTGCAATTGGCAGGAAGTGGTGCTGAGATCCTGATTGATCCTGGGAAAGTTCTATATACCTGGGCGTTCGCCGCATATCCACGTTTCGCTCGAATGCTCATAGGCATGTTTGGTCCACTTCCCCGTACTTGGCTTACGAGTCGTTGACACAGGCGACCACAGTATGCCGCACTGCTCGTCCTGCTTGTCCCGCTCGTCCTGCTGGTGGACACGACTTTGATATGTGTTTCCTCGGCAGCCGAATGCTGGTGCATTCAATGGTTGATGCGGAGACCGTTCCCGGATTCTGAGAAAGTCGACTAGGGTCCAGTCATGAAAGAGTCGAGGAGTGGCTAAGTTCAGCAGCAGACGCACGTCTTATGTTGCAGGCTCGTCAGCATAGAAAATCTCGCGTCGCCTTGCGCAATGCTTCTTGGCCATGGCACAATACCTCGCAATGCGTCATCAATGGTCACATTGAGTGCAGTAGATGCATTAATGCCTGCTAGCTCTCCACAGAAGCGTTGTGGAGAAGCTTTGGAGGCTCAGAGGATCAGCATTGCAGGATTTCAGTCCTCAAAGAGCCGCATCTAGCGAGATGAACGATCTCCTTCTTCTTTCATGTCCTCGGCCAGACAAAACCTGCTGTTCGGGGAGTGGACACTATGGCGTTGTTGCAGGATGCAAGGCAGTGATCATTGTTCGAGTCATTGCTTTGCTGGAGCTGCAAGGCGACGCTGCGGATTCAGTATGTGTATCTGTGGTCGTTGATGCGTTTACGCCAGCCATTGGACTCGATTCGGGGGAGCAGCAGCCTGGATGAGTTCTAGATCAACGGGCTATGCCGTGACCCGGGTTCTGCCAATTCTGTAGATGGTGATAATGATGAGAGAATCTCGGAGGTCTCGTGAAAGGAGTACCTGAGAGTGAGAGTCATCTCGGCCGTGAAAGTCCTGGCAGCACAACGGCTCGCATGCAGCGACTTCTGACAAATTCAACTTCAATATCGCCTGCTAGAAGAGTTTCCAAAACATCGACACGATAAATCTACATGTCAGCCAGAGCGATTCAGCTGTTGACTGCAGCTTCGCCGGCTCGCTGTCCCTAGATAAACTTGACGGCTGCTGGTCGCCTCCACAGCATCTTGCAACACTCGGCTACATATGATTCGAATCTCGTCAACGAACTCGAGTCCACCACGCTTCTACGCGATGATTGACATTTGGAATAGCACTGGACGATCTCATGCGCAGCTGCAGCATCTATGTTCTTCGTCGGAGCATGAGTAGAAGGATATCGAGGATCCTTGGAATGGGCGACCACTGTTCATCCCAGAGACCCAGCGTGCGAAATGCCTGAGCTAAGATGTATACACATGCATGAGTCTCATGTGTTGAGGAAGCACTGCGCCCGAAAATTTAGCTTGTTTTTCACGGGCAAGTCATCTTACACTTTAAGAGCGTTCGTGGCCGGTTTTCAACCTGTTCAGTCGATCAGGCTTCAAATGTGTTCACGGACGCCTTCCGAGCATCACATGGTGCTCAATGCTCGGTTCTTCATGACCTCGTCTCACTGCCATTGATCACAAGCATTCAGCGGCTCACTCACTTCACATCCAGGGTCCGTGCTCTTGCCGTTGCGAGCCTTCCTTCCCCTTTAAGTACTGCTCTTTTTCATCACTTCTTCTTTCTCTTCCTCCCTTCTCTCTCACACCACCACTCAGCACCACCACCACCCGACACCACCACCATGGATCAAGACCTCCGCCGTCTGATCTACCGCAACGCGGAACTCGAGACCGAGCTACGCCTGGTCAAGGAGCAGCTTGCCCAAGCCAATCATGCCAACACCTACCTCCTCGGCCGGTTCAGCAGCGCCTCAGTTGAATATCAGCCCCCAAGGACCCTCCCATCGTCACGCTTAATCTACGAGCGTGAGCCCGAACGCACCGACTTGCTCAGTTTCGACGAGGTCGGTGACTCCGGCTACTATGAGAGTGGTCCGGTTCCGTCAGCTGCGACCACCGTCAACGAATCGCCACCTGCTGACGTGGAGCATGTGCCGGAGCGTCGAGCAGCTGCAAGAGAGGGCGTGGAGAAGGACCAGATCCGCACCCAGCCTCTCATCGATCACGCGGACGCATACACGCCACCACTACCCCCAGCAGAGAGTCCACCACCAGCGTTCGACTACAAATCTCTCCGTAACAGACCAACAAAGAGCTCTGTCAGTCGTGGGATCCTGAACGTGCGCAAGGTCAGTCCTGCTGGCGGAGAGACGGGTTCTCCACCTTCAGATGAGGCTGGCTTCTCGATCACACAACCCAGCGGCAAGGTCATATGGGTGCCGACAGGAGATGGACCACCAGCTCGGCCCAAGCAGAAGAGCGACGAGGACGTCAAAGAGGACCCATCACCAGAGGAAGGCGAACCACAAGCCGCGATCCCTCAACCACCACCCTCAGCGCCGGCATACCCAACCAACAACCCCTACCCACCCCACCGCAACCCCTACCCCCGCCAACCACGCACCAACGGCCTCAACTCCTCCCGCTGGAACCCCTACTCGCAACCCATCGACCCCGGCCCCACCAAAATCAGCGACCTCTTCACCTCCCCAAGCATCCCCGACTCTCACCCCCTCTACCGTACCGTCCTCCTCCTAAACATCTCCCCAACCACCGAAATCGCCAAAATCCTCGCCCAACTCACCTCCCCGGCGACCATCACCATCCTCAAAACCGCCGGGATGAAGACGATTCCGCGCATGGAGACCAACGCGGCGATGTTGACGTTTGAGAGTAGTGTGGCGGCGGTGCGGTTTGTGGCGCGGTGTCAGGGGGAGAAGTTGTGGGAGTTTGAGGGGGAGGTTAGGTTGATGAGGACGGGGACGGGTGGGCAGTTTGGGAAGGGAAGAGGAAGTAGGGAGAGGTATTCGAACAGGCAGCCGATGCAGCAGCCACTGTGGTTGCAGATTGATGCGAGGGGTGGGTTTGAGCGGCCCGGACGGGATCTGGAGGTGGAGAGGGGTATGGCTGATGAGATTGGTGTTGGTGGTGATGATGAGGTGCAGCTTGAGGAGGAGGCGATGATGAGGGAGGGGTAGGGGTTTGAGATTGAAAAGCCCTGGGCTAGAAGTCACTAATTTGCTGCAAAGGCGTAAGTAGAGAAGATCAATCAGGCTGTTTCGATAGACGGACATACCTTCCCTCCAATACCAAAAGCATTTCCTCTTTCTACACACCATAAGCCCCGCCCTCCCTCGCCACGGCATAATTAATATTATACCTCTTCGCAAAATGACCATTCACCAAATCCAACAACACCCGCACATTCTCTAGGAGTTCCGGCTCCTGCAGCTCAGTCGTCATCTGAGCCACCTTCAAAGGAAACGTCGTGACGACCATGCTCACCATATCGGTGATATTGGCAGCAACATGTCTCTCAGAAACCAGCACAATGGCAGCGACCAGATCGCGGAGTGCGTAAGGCGGATGTAAGGCGGATCTGAAAACGAAACTTCGCTCGGCTAGGCGCTGGGCGATGCGAGCGAGGATCAGATGTGCGGCGACGTAGAGGTTGAGGGCCTCGGCGAGTTTTACGTCGTATGGAGATAGGCCGGTGCCGAGTTCGCATAGTGTGATGAGATCCAGGCTCTTCAAGTTGCGTGCTGTGCACATCGTTGGATAGGTCCATATGTCTTCCTCTTTCCACCTCTCTAGGTTATAGGTCAACCGTCTCACCCAGAGTGTCAGCTCGAAAGCCTTTTGGATCAGAGCGTATCGGCTAAGATCGCCATTTCTCATGGCTTCACCAGCGGCCAATACTCCTGGGATCTCTACTAAGATATCGAGGAGAAGATCTAAAAGGGTCTTGGGCGGACAGTCACCTGAGAAAGGGATGGTCTTCCATCCTTCTTCGGCCAGGAAGCAGGACTGACGATCGCTGAGACACGCCAGGAGCTGCCATATCATTAGAAACGCTGCTGTCTCGGTGAATGTCAAAGCGTACAATATTGATCCTGAAGTATCGGAAAGTCTTGTGCTCGAGGCCGCTTTTAAAGCTCAGAGGTCCTTTTTGCTGAATGAGATACGCAACGCCCTTTACGTGGGCAAGGCGGGCAGAAGGAAGATTGGATTCGATGCACTCGAGGCCAGGTCAGATCGGGACACGATCGTCAGCGCTGAAAAGACGCACCTCGTACAGAGTCAGGATCATACAAGTGTACATGACCATGGAATCCCGCCAGTTTGGACTCTTCAAGGACGACTGTAACTGTCCGAGGGTGGACAAGTACAGTTTAGTGGCATGTCTGCGCATGTCAGGTGCTTGCAGGTCGTTGGCACAAAGGGCGCTGGCATTGGCCATCAACGCCGTGGATGTGAGAGTGCGAGTCGTCGAGGAAGTGGCTTCAGCGAGAACTAGCTCGACCCATGGGCGTTCTACGGACGTGCCAACGTTGAAGCGGTGGAGGAACTTTGCCAGTGTTGCGGCGTTGGCTTGTCCTAGTGGGATGGAGCCACCGAGAAGCGTGTGCGAATGTAGCGTGACAGAAGTCTCCCGGTCTGAAAGTAATTGTGTCAACATTTCATTGGAAGCCGTGAATACAAGAAAGACGCAACGACACACCTCGATATTTTGTGAACAGGCTCTGGTGCTGCTCGACTGCATTCCGGGGTAGGGGTTCCTCCTTTTGTTCGGGCTCGGCGGTCAGGCGGAGTGGAAGCCCGCAGCGGCCAGGCTGCCGACAACTCTGTGAATCTTCCGCGCGCCTGCGAATGGTCTCGACGCGGGCGTTCGAACTTGCTCGAGCTGCCTGTGCGCGGATTTTCCTCTTCTGCGCCAGCCTCTCTGCATTCGAGGTGCTGTTGATGAAGAGCCATTCATGTTTCTGGCAACCGCCTGGGCTGTCCTTCGCGGATGTCGTCTTCGCCGGCGAGGACGACATGTGGAGGCCGATTGCGAGCCTGCAGAGAAGCGGAAGGCGTACGGAGAGGGCGGTCTTGGGCACTCATGCTGCCTTTGTAGTTGTTCTATCGAGGTGCGGTCGTCTTAAAGTTGATGGGTGCGTCACGCTATTCTAGTTGGACGATCCGCTCCAGCCAGTCCCAACAATCATCAGTCGCTCCTTTCGATCTTCAAGATGTTACCTCCTTTAGGATAGCACACTCTTCACCGTCGGCATTGGCCATGCGAGGACGGAGCCAGAGCCGCTCGTGACGGTCAACGGCCGCCATCCTGCTTCTGGCCACTGTATGCCGCCTTCGGAAAAGAGCTCGCCAGCTTTTGCCACCTTAGTTCGACCTTTACCCTTTCGAGTGTCTGCGTCGAGGGGCCCTAGATACAATAGCTCAACGAAGAGCTGCGTAAGGTAGCATTATTCTATTCACATACACTCAATGACAGCAAGGATCAAGTATCTGCATATGCAGCACAGAAGTCTGCTTCGCAAGTCCGATCTCACGCATTAGTCCACCGCCAATCAGTCACCATCCCGGCGCCCTGCCCAATACCTGCCAGGTACATACTCTCGTCGTCGGCTTCACCACTTGCCGCATCGCTTCAGGGCCCATTCGTGGAAAGCTGTGGATCGCCGATGAAACAAGTCATCAAAGAGGAAGTCTCATTCGGGAATGTCACTGTCTCGGACCGTCATGTCAGCCAAGTACTGAACAGCACTTGGTTTCGTCGCAGTCGATGGATACATTGCCAATGGATCTAAGAAGAGAGCATCTGCCCAAACTTTTAATGCGATTTGACTTGACTGATCAGACTGGTCAGCCGGTCTGGCTCGGGCAGCTGCGCGCTGAAGAATCTTCTCGAAGAGAGCCAGGCTCTGGCAGAGGTGGTTGTTGTCGGATCTTATGAACTCTGAGTTCTCTTTTGGCATCGACTCTTCGAGGCACAGGACGTGATCATCGGTAGTGTGGCTAAGCAAGGCGGTGATCTTGACTTGAGCAACGCCTCGGATGCTAAGCAGAGATTTGGTGTACGGGTAGTGAAAGAAGTCTGCGGCGCTCCAGACCTCTCGATAAGCAACGTTCAGAGGGGGATCCGTGATCTCAGCGTCTTCAGCGTCGTTGAAGAATGTTCGCCAGATATCCAATTGCAGAAATCTTAGAGAAGAACAGATTACGGCCGCATCAGTGATAAGCGAGGCCTGTGTTGCACTTCTCGCGTCCAGATGAACAGTTGCTTTTCCGATCCTGTCTGCATATGCGTAAGGCGTTCCGTCTTTGGCCACAAATGCGAGCATCTTCTCTGGCGTGTCGAAAAAGAAGTTGGCATGTTTGTAGTAGACTGTCGATGCAGCCTGGTACCACTCGCGGCTGACAAGAAACCGGTCGACCAACTTCGCCGGGAACCACCGAGCCTGTAGGCGGTTAGTCATGAGGTGGAGGAGATCTGTATCGGGCATGTACCTCGTAATCTATTCCTCGCCGCTCACGACGCTCTTCCTCTTCTTCGTCCCAGCTTGCTTTAGACAGTGGGCAGACTTGGCTTTGTGGCACATATGCCATCTCGAGTATGACATCCTTCAACTCCTGTGGAAGTCGGTTCCAGGGGCAATTGTGATCATGTGTGCTCACATTTGGGCCTGGCTCTTCACTGACTAAAGTGGAGGTTGTGGATGTGCTTTCGCTGTCATGTTCACTCCTTTTGTCGACGCTGGCGGCAGACCACTCCAACGGCCGCGGTTGAGACGCGGTAGCTCTCAGAAGATCGCACAGGCTTTTGAGGTTGGTTGCGAAGATTTCACAGTTACATGAATAAGTACGATCTTCCTTTTCGACAGTAAGTGTCGATATTCCGCGGAGCTGAAATAGCATCGGGTCATGCACCTCCAATTTTTGCTCTGTCCACATCCTATCGTCGACGTCAGACGGCATATAGTCGATGTCGAAGTAGTCAAAAGCGATGCGAAGGTGCACGTGCTTGAGTGAGGGGCACATTTTGACAATCTTCATCATGACGGCAGATATTGTCCGATAGTCTAGGACGAAAGTGATTATAGTGATCAGCTTGGCGTACGATCGAGGCAAGCCGCGGTCGTCACAGATGAATTCCTCCATTTGCTGCCCTTCAATGTGCCGGTTCGCGAAATGAGGGTCATAATCGTATTCCATGTTGTGTGCAAGGACAAAGTTCGTGCGGCTGTAGAACACCTTCGATGCGGCGTGATACCACTCTCGATCTACCATCAGTCTTTCCATGGGCACCTTTGCATCCCAGGATGTCTGGTTCAGGTCAGTGATGTGTACGGGGCGCCACGCTATGCTTCACCTCACCGCTAGAACGCCCTCGGTGTGGTCTTGGATTGGACAGTGTTCGTGGCTGCAGGTGCAGATTCTGGGCTGCCAACTGCACTTGTGCATTGGAGTGCAGCCGCCATCGGGAACGTAGGCCAACTCGAAGATGAAGTCTTTGATTTCTTGAGGCAGCGTGTTCCAGACGCATCGACCGTCAGGGAGAGGGCGAACGGGATTCGGTCGATGCGCCATGGTATGGTGCATGTGAAGTCGTGTTGTCGTGTTGTAACGGTGAAGGCGGACTGGACTTGCGTGAGAGAAGGTGAGGGGCCTGCTCACATGTCGGATTCGAACTTCAGGCCGCAACTCCCGTCACTTAAGACGTGTGGAAGTCACGCCAAACGGACGGTCCAGACACGGAAGCGACACAGCGTTCAAGTCGGAAGGTGCAGCCAAAGCCTCTCGAACGACACCTGAATTCATCTCTTGTCGAATCTACTCTTCTTCGCTTCCCCACCACCACCGCCCGGCGTCCCCGCCGCACTCGAACCCGCCGACTTCGACGCCGACACAAACTCCACCTTCTCCCTCTCCGCCACCCTCTTCTTCTCCTTCCTCTCATTCCGCCGCACCAAGCTCTCCACATAACACTCCTCCGGCCACGTGACCGCCACGCCCAGCCCCTCCGACAAGCTAGTCGCATAGCTATCCTCCTGACTGATCCCCGCAAAGTCCATCAGTTTCGGCAGCAAGCTGGGATTCCTCAGCGATGTGGAGTTCTGCAGCCTCTCATTGAAGTGTACGCCCTGCTTCTTCAGCTCCAAGAATCGCTCGAATTTCTTGGTTGTGGCCGCCAAAGCTGCTGCTTCTTCGCTGTTGGTGGGAGGAGGTGGAGGCGAATTCGGGATATCGAAGTTGGGCACGGTGGGCATTGTGAGCTCGCGCAATCGCTGGCGCTCGTAGGTGTATGGCGAGAATAGAGCGGAGTCTGTGTCTTCCGCACTTGGGCCTGCTGGTTCCGCCGACGGACCAGCAGTTGGTCCCACGCTCGCTGAGGCTGGTGTTGGATTCGCCGGTGTTGGTGCTGGCGCTGAGCTCGCATGTGGAAGCGTCTCGGTTTTGGATGTCTCTTGAGGCTCTGCTGCCAGTCGGTCAGGTATTGCATCAAGTCGATCTCGCTCAGCGCTTACTCTCGGAACTGGTCGTGTTTGGCTGTGCAGCACTTCGATCAATCTTCGCTATCTGGCAGTCTCTCACGTTAGTAGGTATCCATGCTTTCCAGTCCATGTTATTAGCATTGCCCTACCTTAGCAGGCTTCTCCGGTTGAATATCGTCTTCCTCGTCGCTGCTTCCATACGCTACGAGTGAAGCCATCGTTGAAAGCTTTTGCGATGTTGTCGAAGCGAGGAAGTGAAGTCGAGCAGATCACTGAGCCAAAACAGAGCTTGAAAGCAGCCCGTCAATATTTGACTTGAATTTGATTGATGTTGCTGCTCCATCCCTGTCCAGCTTTAAACTCTAATGGCGCTAGCGTGTTTCTCCAGGTACATGTATCTCGTGAACAGGTGCACATCACCCCGAACACCATTTTATGCCAAACCATCTGTAGAGGTACGGCCTTCCTTTACAATTGCAATAGCACGAATCTTGTCCTTCGAGGTGAATTGAGACGATGCAAGCGGTACGACTGGCAATGCCCACTGCGACAGTACTTTAACTCTCAAAGATACGACTAGGAACCCAGTGCAAGGCATCTACAGCATGTAGCTACTGCGCGAAGGACCACGAACCATGGAACTGCCCCACAAAGGCCGAAACGGACTGAAGCATGGAAGTGTGCCAAGGTGCCACGGAGAGCTTGAGGCCTGGAAGATGTCCGAAGCGAAAGAAGGAGCTGGCCAGAGTAAAGGCAGCATCTGCGTCCCGTCCTAAATACCATCCGTTGACGCCGGCCTCAGGACCGGCCGGGCCGCCAATGATTGCGAATGGATTTTGACGTAGGCACCGGTCTGCAACGAATCTCGGCTAGCATCCGGAGGCCGAGACCACAGGGGTTGCCTCTCAGACTGGAAGAAGGTGCTCGTCAGGCTGAGTGAAGCAGTGGCGCCGGCTTCGGGCTCAATGCTCTCCAGAGGAGCTCCAGTTGTCCGCGTGGGCCATGGCGGAAACGACGACAGCATTTGAAGAATCATTGTCCAACGGCAGCGCACCGAGGGTCCTGACTCAGATCGACTGTACTGCCGAGCGGATACTAAGACACAAGCAGACAGCTAGAGCGACCGCAGCTGTATTGTTACCGCGTGACATAGATGATAACGAGTGTCGAGCGTTTCGAATTTCTGTGCGCTACTCTTCCATCTACAACACTTCCCTCTCCAGTACGCTGCAAGGACAAGCAAATGACTTTACTCCAACATTTAGACCATGTGTTGAAACGGCCGTCCGAAATCACTCATTTCTACCCTGATGCTTATATGTTGAAGCCAGTAAGGCGGGTAACTCCGAAGAGCTCGTCTTCTCGATCGCCAATTAGAGCGCAGTGATGGCGCCAAACATCCAGTGGTTCGGACCTCAGTACCGTAAATGCGATGTGGCCTAAGATGGAGACGGACAGTTCACTTCCACCAAGCCGAATGGGTTGCCAAAGGGACTGTTGTGGCAGGACGAGTCTGGGATGACATATGAGCTACCCGAACCACAGTCAGCGTTTTCCCAGAGAGTAGTGACGCAGCCGGAGCCTTCGACAATGATCGAGTTGCCGCCCAAATTGTCGCATGAATCGCCGGGGCCATAGGCCAAAGTTCCCCCTGATACTTCGTTTCCGCGGCAGTTTGAGTCAATCCAGACTTGGACACCCGCACTCTGCGCCGTTGCATGGTGTAGGATGGTGATGGCGAAGGCTGGGATCAGCCAAAATCGAGATAGAGCGTTCATGATTGTCGGATGTAAGACGCAGGGGTGAAATGCGGTGTATGAGAATTGAGCTTGGTGAAGAGTCAATAGAGCTACACTGACGAATGACCCAGCTCAGAAGGCAATCAAGACGCTCTTATATCCTTGCGAAGAGTTATCCGCGTCCTGACGCTGAGGCCGACAGTTACTCGTCATGAGACCGAACCCTGACATCAGTGTCAACTCTCGAAACCCCTTCCTAGTAGATTCCGCAGGAAAACAACCGGGTCGCCTGCTTACAGATAACTCGCTAGCCCACCTCCCGATGTATGCCAGACTAAGAAGTCTTAGCTATGCGATCGAAGTAGTCGTTTATATTGCCTCGAAGCTTCGTCTTGTTGTATTCCCGCTTCGTGCTTAGGGCTCTACAATACGAGATGTCTGTACGCAGTCTAATCTCTGATCTTCCTCTTTGGCTCGGCGAAGAATTACTAATTATAAGGGGCCAGAGTCGAAGCAATGATCTTTCATAATCCTACAAAAAAGGCAAATAGGGTCAGAAGGCTAAGGAGTGCTAGGGCAGAGGCTGAAGCCAGGGGTAAGCGGTGACTATGGGCTAAGTGCGCGTATGCATCACGCTTGTGCTGACGGGAGCTATAGGCTCCCGCGACTATTAAAATGTTTAGGAATACTACGATCGGCTTAGAGTAAAGCACGAGTCAGGGATATAAGCGAAAAGCCTCTCAGAGTAGATCGAAGAGAACGAAGAGGGACGGCGAGAAGGTCAAGCAAAGATAGGGGTTTGAAGCCTTAGAAGGTATAGGTTGAGGCTTCCTGTTGCTTCGAGTTACTCCAGCAAAACTATGTGTAGTTTGCGATGCTTAGCGAGAGTAACATGACATTGTATCGTCGTCGTCAGATCTCATTTACCTGGGCTTGTAAAGACTACGCGAGGAGTATCGATTGACGTAGCGTAAAGAAAGTAACGTCGAGATCCGAGATATATCAAGCTTGCGATGGCTTATAAAGACTACACGAGGTATATTGATTGATATAGCGTTAGGAAACCAGTGTCAAGATCGGAGATGTATCAAGCTTGCGATGTACTGTTCAAGGTATAAGTACATGGCTACTTGACAGTGATACTCCATTCAACAGTTTTCTCATTACAACCGACTCTGCTTCGTAGCCTATCGTCCGCTCCATCGACAAGACACCATGCACTTTTTCTACACTGCCGCAGTCGCTTTGACAGCTATCAACTCTGCTCTTGGCGTCCCACTCAAGAAAAGAGACACCGTCTACAAAATCGTGGATCTCAACCAAACCTATACCGGTTATTACTTGACAGTCAATGAGGCCCAGGGCAACGGTGGCGAATACAGCGCCGACGAGGAAAGTCAGGCCGAGATCAACTTCGAATACGCCGCTGAAACCGCTGGCGACGGCTCCACAAGTTTCACTTCTGAATCCGCCGGAAGTCAGGGGGAGACTCTCACTTTCAGAACAATCCTCAACCAAGGCACGGTACACGACGTGCAAGACGACGACTGCACTTATATCGCCGAGGGCTTCTTCGCCTTCCGTGACCAACAGCCTGGCCAACCCTACTCTTTCGCAATCAACCTTTTCACGGGAGATCCAAACGGCGAAAATGGCAACATTGGATCTATCACTCTTTCCCTTTCTTAGGAATGAATGTGTCTCTCCAGATACACATGTTCACAGGTCGTACCAGTCCTGCACAGGAGGTAAGCCGTTTGAACTGAGCGCGGATATAGCTACTAATTCATGGAGAGCAGAGCACATCGAACGCCGCCGCACAAGACCTTACTCAGAACAGCGGTCAAAGCTCTGATGAAAGCTGCGTTTTTCTCTTTTCGACAAATTCTGCTGGCCCATACTTGCGCTCGCATCTGTGGACGCTCGATGACAGCATGTCTCTCGTCTAGATAAATATCAAATAGCGAAGCTTTCGACTTCAGCTATCGCACTTGTCCAACTAGCAGCCATGAGGACGTCAAGACCTCGTGTTGTGTCGTTCTCGAGTTGTACCATCCGCAGATCCAGCATGTCGTCTAGGTCTTTGTCCACTGTTCCCCCGTGCTGGTCGAACCGTAAATCCTTCCGAATTTGGAAAGAGAGCGCACGGGAGAGGCCGCGAGAGAGCAGCTGTGTGGGAGATGTGATGCGACCCAGACCCGAAGGGCGTGTGGTAAGGCGAAAGACGGTGGTGGGCGTTTGACGGATTATACGTACCGCGTATGTCCTTGTGTAGCCACTACATGGTGGGCAGGGGCCGCGCTCTGGAGCCAAGGTTTCTATCTGGGTACGCTTGATACAGGGACCCCTGCGTTTGTGTTGAGCTGAAGCCAAGACCACGCGGATAGTCTCCAGCATGACCCCTTCCCTTGTGTCTTCGAGTTGCGATGTTGCGAAAAGGGAAAACCATTCCTCAGTGTTACTTGGCATCATGGAGGCCTTCAATCAGTAGCTTGGCCTCGATGTGTTTTCCACGTACACTGGAATCCCAACATGAGCACATTTGATTGATTGTATGTCGTCAAGAAGACATGGATGAGGTGAAGGGCGAGCTCGCGAGTAGAAGAGGGCCTGGGCAGTTCTTAAGTCCAGCCCTGCCATGGAGAATCGTTCCCTACGGTGATCGCTGTATCAGGCGATGTCTCCGAGTACTCGCTTTCATCAGAAGCGGGACTGACTTCTGTGATGCATCGGATCGGGACCTGATCGAGGCCAATCTCCACGAATCTTTCTCGAAGAACAGACATGACGGCTTCCGTGCCGCCTCGAAACTTTTGTAGTAACTCAGAGATGCGTAGTAGGCAGTCACCCGCACCAAATTCCGAGACCACGGTGTTGTGCGTAGGCATACAAGTCATGACGTCTGCCAGAGATGTCGCCACGGTGAAGAGCTTCAGTTCCATGCCCGGGCCATGGGCCTCGAGGGCGTCCATTGAAAGTAGTGTTAGGCTCGAGAGAAGATCACGACCTATTTGGATGGGCAACACAAGACTGTCCAGATTGCCGGATGGCTCAGCAGTCATGGTGAGTCTGACTATGGCTGTTTTCCACAAGAGAAGTCGCATCCACTGCCGTGTCACGAGTAGGTCGGCTTGTTGAATGCTGTTGCAATGCTGTGGCGAAGTTGGAAGTGTGATCAACTGGCTGTCTGCGGCTAACATATTGTCTGCCGTCAAGCTGCGGCTCACATCGGCGCTGTCGAAACAGGCGAACATGTTACAAAGACAAATAAACGCAGATGGGTCCGCGGCCACGTCTTCCTGCTGCAATGGTGGCAGCTCAGGTGAGATCGTGGCCGTGCATGGCATATCATATTGTCTTGCATGTGCTCTGAGACTCATCAGCAATGTTTTGGGGGCGGCCATATTGTTCCGCGCCGCTTGGCAGTTTTGATTTCTCACCGTTCAGTAATGAAAAGAAGCCACACAATGCGCAGATGCGCTTGCTTGGTGGCCTGGTCTAGATCTTCATAATGGCTCGGCTGGTGCAAGCTGAGCAAGTGAGAAATCGCAATGGATTCCCTGAGCAGAAGAGTGCTGACTGTCTGCTGTGCGACATGTAAGTACGAAATGTGCATAAAGAAGCTGGCCAACAAAGAATCGAGTGTCGGTCTTCGCCTATACTGGGTGGTATTTCGAAGGTCTTCGATTTCGTCGATACAGGCCTGTGGTGACGGCATTCCAGTGTCCCCGACTTCGAGTTGTAGCTGCAAGACAGTCGCAATACAGACGCTTGAGCCCAGAATGTAGGCGTCGTTGTCGAATGGTGCTTCTCTCAACAGTGCCATGAGCGGCACAACATCGACGACAGGCCAGACAAGATACATTTTGCCACGATATATCTCAAGATAGCGCTCCATGACATGTAATGGAATAGCACGGTGGTATTCAAGCACCAGTGGATCCTGGGGGTAAACAGAGCTCACATTGTGTTCGCTGGCACCAGGCTGGAAGCATCTTCGCTCGTGTCGCGACCTCCTTTCACGGATTCCAGCAGAAGCAAGACGATTCATAGTCTTGGCGCGTATCGTCTTCGGCCCCATCTTCTTCTTCGTGCGCAGCCTCTGGCAGTTGAGTGAAGAGGCCAGGCATCGAGCACAGGGCGCCTGGCCATCACACTTGACGCGGCGGATAGAGCATGCATCGCAGACACGCAGAGTACTCATTGGTCTTTGAATATAGTGTTTGACGAGGTTAACCCCCTAAATCGAGGCGAAACTTGAGGTGAATGTGGACTATTGTACAGTAGAAGTACAGAGACGGTGGTGAGGCAATGGATTATGGATGGACTAATCTCAGCGCAGGCTAGTCTTACTCAGCTAAGACTAGAGAATTTCCCCAACATCCCCAGCCCTCCTTGACCCTCGCCCTCATCAGGCCACATTTGGTACCCGTCAATATACCGTCAACCATTTTCCTGAATATCAGTCACTGCGCGAGATGAACATTTCCGACCGCACGCTATTTGCTACTGCTAACATGGCGAATCTGCTGTCGTACGACGAATGCCTCAAAAGGCCTTAAACGAACGCTGTTGTTGTTCCCGGATTGTACGTCCGGGTACACGCTTGCCAGCACATCCCCCTTTTCAAGGACGAACACGCCTGTCGGGACTGACCAGTCGATTGTTCGCTCACGGAAGTTGCATACCACCAAAGCACAGTCATCTTCGGCACGTCTTGTGTACGCGAAAACGTCTTCATTCTTGCGATCGACCAACTCAAAGTCTCCATAGACGAAGACATCTGGCCATGCTTTCCGCAAGCTCAGAATGTGCGCCCAGTACTGAAAGGGGCTCCCAGCAACACCTACTTGGCTGGAGGCATTGCATTCTCGATACCGGTCATTCACACGGAACCACGGCTGGCCATCTGTGAACCCCGCGTGTTCCCCTGCCGACCACTGCATAGGCGTTCGAGCATTGTCTCTGGACTTGAGATGATACTGACCCTTCGCGATGACAAGCGATTCCTTGTCCATCTCCGTATCCCGCAGCTCTTGCCAATGGTTCAGCGTTTCGAGGTCGTGGAAATCTTCCATCTCCCAATGTTCTGGAATGTTCGACATCCCGAGCTCTTGTCCCTGGTAAAGGAAAACAGTACCGCTCTGGAGGCCTAAAAAGGTGGCGAACATCTTCGATGCCTGCTCTCGATGCTGGGCCTTATCAGAAGCCCATCGCGAGACTGTTCGGGCTTGATCATGATTCTCCAGGAACAAGGCATTCCAGCCGTTGTTGTCATACATGAAACGCTGCCATTTGTTGACGATATCTTTCAGTTCCGACATTTGCCACTCCTTCGGACTGAATTTTCCGCCGGCACCGTGGTCTATACCTTCAACAATATCGAAGTTGAAGATCATATTCAGCTCATTCCGCTCAGAGCCAACGCACCGGAGAATTTCATCAGCATCAGAGATCCAGGGCATTTCGCCCACGGAAAACGCCCCGTACTCCTGCATAATGGCGCCAATGTCCTGGAGATACTCATGGATTCGAGGACCATTGGCATAGTGCTCACTCCCGTGATGATACTGCTTGGCGTTGTCTACCACCGTTGCATCTGGCAATCTACGATCCTTGCTGATGAGGTTGATGACATCCATTCTGAAACCGTCGACACCTTTGTCCAGCCAGAACCGCATTACGTCGTATACCTCTGCTCGCATTTCATCACACTCCCAGTTGAGGTCCGGCTGCTCGGGGGCGAAGAGATGCAAGTAGTATTCCCCGGTGTGCTTGTCGAAGGTCCACGCGCTGCCACCAAAGTACGTACTCCAGTTGTTCGGGGGCCGACGATTTCCCTGGTCGTCGATCCTGGGTTTGCGCCAAATGTACCAGTTCCGGTATGGATTTGACACCGATGACCGAGACTCCTGAAACCAAGCATGCTGGTCTGAAGTATGGTTGACGACGAGATCCATGAGGAACTTCATATTCCGTCGACGCAGGCCATGAATCAGTCGGTCCACATCATCCATTGAGCCATATCTCGGATCGATTGACCTGTAGTCGGCGATTGTCGTAACCCATATCTATTTGTGGGCTCTTGTATATTGGACATATCCATACAATGTCGACCCCCAAGGCCTCGATATAATCGAGCTTCTCGATTACGCCGGGGATGTCTCCGATGCCGTCTCCATTTGAATCTTTGAACGAGGACGGGTAAATCTGATAGACTGCCGCTTCTTTCCACCACGCTCGCTGCGGCTTGGGACCGTTAGGTACACGAGTTTGCACCATCCTGGAGTCTCGTTTTCTTGCGTATCTCAGGGTTGACCAGCAAATGACTCAAAGTACCAATCCTGAGACGGAGTGCACCAGACTAGCCGTTGAGTGAATGGCTGGGATCGAATGCATCTCTACAAGCCTTATCATTCGTATTTACTTGCTAACATATGTTCAACCCGTTCCGGATCACCCACCCAAGGCGGAAACTCGCTATCAATCTCGCAAAGACTTTCGCAGACATGTCTCAATGGCTTCGCGGAGACTTTCGCGAATACTCTCGCGAGGATTCTCGCAAAGACTTTCGTAAAGACTTTCGCAATCCTTCCGACTCTCACAATTGGCCAGCAGTAACCGCGCTTTCACTCGAACGGAGCCTCTCAATAACGGAAGAAGGTTTTTGACTTCTTCTCGAGCGGGGTCCCGCATACTGGACTCCAGGTCAAAAGCCATGTGGCTTTTGCTTCCCTACGCTAAATCCATGTGGAGTTACGGTGTATGTGATACCTACATCTGGGACCCAGAGAGCATATAAGACTTCAGTACTACGCTGGACGAAACGACACCCATCCCTTCTTACCTTCACATCGCCTCCAAAGGCGATGAGGTCTACAACACCCTGCCTAATAACGTCAACCCACGATGGACGCGTGACCCAGGACTTCGACGATTGAACCTGGCGATTGTCACCATGTTTGCATCAGCCGCAGCCAATGGCTACGATGGCTCACTTATCAACGGCCTCCTTGCCATTCCAGCCTTCAACAACAACCTAGGCGACATCGACTCAAGCTTGCTGGGCCTAACGCTTGCGGGTATCAGTCTGGGTGGATTACCTTCCTTCATCCCAGCTTCCTACGTCAGCGATTACATGGGCCGTCGCTTCTGTGTTGCGATCAGATCGTTCCTCATGCTTGCGGCATCCGTGCTTCAGTGTGCCACATCCGACGTGTACGCTTTCTTGGGCACAAGAATCATGCTGGGAGTCGGTCTCGGCTTCGCGCAGACCGCAGCTCCTCCGTTGACAACGGAGATTGCTCATCCCATGCATCGAGCCAATATCACAAACCTATTTCAAGCGACCTGGTACTGGGGCGCCATCGTATCCGCTGCAGTCACCCTGGGAACCCTTCACATGAGCAGCAGTTGGTCTTGGCGTCTACCTTGCTTGCTACAGGGACTATTTCCCGGCATCCAGCTTCTGGGCCTCCTTTTCATTCCTGAATCCCCTCGCTGGTTGATTTCAAAGGATAGGCACCACGAAGCCCTTCAGATTCTTGCCAAGTACCACGCAAACGGCTCGGTCGATGATGAGCTCGTTCAATACGAATATCAAGAGATTTGCCATACGTTGGGGTTAGAGAAGGAAGCCGCCAGGAGGAACGGGTGGGCAACATTCTTCGCAACGAAAGGTAACCGACATAGATTCCTCGTCTGCGTGCTCGTGGGCTTCATGATCCAGTGGGCTGGGAATGGGATTGTCTCATGTAAGTCGTTCACAACGATTCGAAAAAAACTCGCAGTCGCACAATTGGCTAAACCTTTTGTCAGACTACCTCGCCCCCATCTTGAAAAGCGTCGGTATCATGAGCTCCACCACCCAGTCCGGCATCAACCTCGCCCTCCAATTTTGGAATGCGTCACTCGCCTTCGTTGGTGCCCTGGCGGCCGAGCGCTTCGGTCGACGTCCCCTCTGGCTGCTCTCCGCGTCCGGTATGCTAGCGTCCTTCATCGTCGTCACCGCGCTGTCCGCGACTTTCGCCGAACACGGAATCAAAGCCGCCGGGGCAGCGACCGTGGCCTTCCTCTTCATCTTCTTCGGATTCTACGATATTGCATTCACGCCACTGTCCATCGCCTATCCCGTCGAGATCTTGCCGTTTGGCTTGCGGGCGAAGGGGCTGAGCGTGAATCTCACGACGGTCTTTGGGGCCGGATTTTTCAACCAGTACGTGAATCCGATTGCGCTGGACGCGATCCAGTGGAAGTTTTATTTTGTGTACATTGGGACTTTGGCGGCTATGATCCCGACCATATACTTTCTGTTCCCCGAGGTGAGTTTCGCTTAGACGTGTTGCGATGCTCTCGGCTGACACGTCTCGGTAGACGAAAGGACGGACACTCGAAGAGATTGCTGTCGTTTTCGATGGCGAGGATGCTAGATCGGAGGTTCAACGTCAGATAGTAATTGGGAAGGAGGACTTGAAGGGCATTGAGGCTGTAGAGGTGGATGCTGTGTTTGCCGAAAAGGCATGAAAGTACAAAACATCGACAAGACTTATTGAGACTCCCTCAAACATCGCGCTGTGGGTGCTTGAAATGTAGTGGTCTTTGTAGCGCCAACTTAGTCGCCCATATCTTTGCCTGTTTATTCCAGTTTGAACATGCAAGGCTGTACCACGGTGGTCTCGATAGAGTTCAGGCTAAAGTTGGAGAAAGCGGAGAAGGGGGCTGGGGAAGATCGTGCACTGCCTCGCGCCCATTCTCGCTCTTATTATTGCGTGTGGATGTCTTTGCAAACCCGGTCGGCCCGATCTTTCCCCTCCGTTAGAAAATTTGCAGATGTCATCGCTGGTGCAGTGACGATGCATAAAGCTCCGGTGCTGCGACGGACCAGCAAGTTGTAAGCCAAAACGGACCCTGTTGGAAGCATCTCGTGGTCCCTCACCAAGTTCTCTCCTGGCCAGCTATGGTCTCGCTTTCTCCCGCAAGCGGCATCGACTACAATGCCGCACCTCCCAACCTTTCGACATTGACTAACAATAGTATCGTTGAGACATGGCGCCCTCGCGCCCATGTGCTTCCGCCCAGCTATCACATTGGCGACCCCTGCATGCACTACACAGATCCTCAAACCGGCCTCTTTCACGTGGGCTTCCTATACACATCCAACACGACGGGCGGCGCAGCAGGTGCAACCACAGGTGACCTGGTCACATACCGAGACACCAACCCCGACAATGTCCACTTCATCGTTTCCGGAGGAATCAATGACCCCGTCGCTGTGTTCGACGGCTCTGTCATTCCGAGCGGAATCAACGGCACTCCGACCCTATTGTACACCAGCGTCAGCTATCTGCCAATTCAATGGACGATTCCATACATCAAGGGATCGGAGACTCAATCTCTAGCCGTCAGCTACGATGGTGGCGCCAACTTCACCAAAGTTGCTCATGGCCCCAGCATTCCCGGTGCTCCTTTCGGCGTCAACGTGACGGGCTTTAGGGATCCTTATGTATTCCAAAGTCCGCAAATGGACCGCTTGCTGGACAGCGCCCAGGATTCTTGGTATACCCTCGTCAGCGGCGGCGAGCATGGTGTGGGGCCTGCAATGTTCATTTACCGCCAGTACGATGTTGACTTTCGCGACTGGGAATATCTGGGGAAGATGTGGTCGGAACCTGCTAACTCCACATGGGGCGATGGCACATGGGCTGGTCGATGGGGGTTCAATTTCGAGGTTGCCAACGCCATGTTTCTGGATGAGGAAGGGTTCGACGTCGAGGGCGAGATGTTCCTTACTCTAGGGGCCGAATGGAGTTATGAACCGATCCAACCACAAGTGTCAGACGTGCGCAGCATGTTGTGGGCTGCAGGCGATACGAGGCTCAATGATCGTGGCCTCCCAGCCTTTCAGCCCTCCATGGCGGGATACCTAGACTGGGGCCGTTCATCATATGCAGCAGCTGGTAAGCTGATTCCGTCGACAGCAAAAGTCTCGCAAAAGAGTGGCGCCTCCGACCGATTCGTCTCATATACCTGGCTTACCAACGACTTCTACGGAACCAAAGACTTTCCAATCCGCCAGCAGGGATGGGACGGTGCCCTGACAACTGCGCGGGAGCTGTTCCGTGCAGTGATATCAAACGTCATCTATAATGACCTCGTACAGGAAATTGCCTCTTGGAGGGTCTCACGGTTGAACACTGATGGGACCGTGGAGCTTGCTACTCTTGGGCAACGAATCGTGCGAGAGGCATCGGACGCTTTCAAAACGAAGGCTATGAAAGTTGTATCTGAGCCAAACAGTACGATAGGGGATGGAGGACGCACCGAATTGGAATTTTCCGCCTCGCCTAGCTCGAAGCACTTTCTGTTGACGGCCACTTTAGAATTCCCCTTCGCCGCAAGGGGCATCGACAGCGACGTGAAAGCAGGCTTCACGATCCTCTCCTCCGAGCACGAATCAACTAAGATATACTACCGTAAGACTCCCTGCTACATACTCTACACGCCCCACCACTAAACGTCTACAGAACTCTCCAACGAATCCATCATCATCGACCGCGGGAACTCCAGCGCTGCGGCGGCCACTACGCCAGGCATCGACACGTCCAACGAAGCTGGCAAGCTCCGTCTCTTCGACCTCAAGGCGTCCAACGGTTCCGCATACATGGAACCTCTGCATTTGAGCATCGTTGTAGATGGCGGCGTGGTCGAGGTCTACGCGAACGAGCGCTTCGTGTTGAGCACCTGGGTGTGGTATGTTATTTCCACCTCTTTGAAGCGAGGAGAGTGTTCGTGGACGGGCGTGGTGCTAACGAATCGCTACAGGACTTGGTACGCTGCATCGAACAATGTTGCGTTTTACCACGAAGGCTCCTCGGCGGCAAAATTCAGCGATGTGATGATCTATGAGGGTCTGGTTGATGCGTGGCCGGGACGTAGCCGTGTGTCGAATAGTTCGAGTGGAATTTAATTCACTAAATTATGCAGTCCAAATTGTGAATATGGCCCGATAGTAGGTTTAGGCCACTGGACTCCTCTGTCAAGCTTTAAGCTTAAAGGGCGCTAGCGCGAGTTGCCGCAACTTCAGGAGATCGACACATTGACAGCAATCTCGACTTCACCTCGACTCTCACACCACCACATCGCACTCCACGTCTTCCTTCGTTTCCTTCGCCACGCTCTCTCCACCTCTATCTTTCTAATACCACTGTACGCACGCTCCGCACGGCACTTGCTTTCCAGCGTGGAAAGACAATGCATGCTCACTAAAACTATTCTCTCTGGCCACGAAGATGGAAGACAAGAAACGAAAGCGGCCAGAGGACGACGGCGGCGATTCAACGACCGACCACCCAAGCGCGAGCAAAAAGGCCAAGCACGACCTCTTATTCCCAGCGCACGCATCCCATTTGGATTCGGAGGCTCGAGCACTTTATATCAGCTCGCCAGCAGCTCAGGAAGTACTCGCGGCCATTGCTCGTGGCGATCCTACCGCTATCACTGCAGGACATGCGCCGCCTGGACTCAGCAAAAGTCAGCGCAGCAAGTGGGGCAGATCATTGCGCGGTGTTTTGCAAAAGGCCAGCGGATCAGGTCAAGCGGTCTCACAAGCTGGATCCGCGAACGTAGAATACTCGACCGCAGGGCCCCACTCTGCTATCTCGGGTGATGTCAGCAAAAAGCGCAAACGAGCAGAGAGCGTCACAGCCATCAGCAAGCCGCAAGTCATCGACCTCTTCTTCGCTGGCGCGGCCTGTCTGCTCGATGAATCCGTCAGAAAGACTTTCCTCGCCTCTGGAGAGGCGAAGTTTGTTACTGACGCAGTCTTGGAAGGCGATGCAGATGCAATCACTGCAGGACATGCGCCTCCTGGTCTGGACAGAAAGCAACGAGTGAAATGGAGGCAGGAGCACAGACTTCTTGCTCAGCGTCAACGCGATGTAATGCTTTCCAAACCAGGCACCACCACCGACGGGCCTGGGCATCCAGCCACACCGACTAGTATGGACCATTTGTCTACGGAGGAGCAGGCCCATCTAGGAGCAGCATCTGGTGAAATGCGCAACACTTCGAACGCTTCCCTAGAAGGTACTCCGAGGCCATCAAATCCCAAAGCCAGATTGGCTGGCTTTACGCAACTTGCACAGCCGCCTACGAAGATCTGGCACAAGCCAGAAGAAAACAAGCCCAGCGACGCTACTTCGATCAAAGTGGAGAGTCTCACCCCGGCACACTCAAGTCACCCGAGCCAAAATGCGATCAGCAATGATCATCAAGCCGCCCGGATCTCGCTGAAAGACGATCATGTGGCCTCTGTGTCTGAGGCTTCCATCTCGTCATTCAGGCATGGCTCGCACGCTTCCAACCCCACGCTTAACCGTGTACGCTCAAGAGAGTCTACTTCTAACGTGATCCCGAGAAGAATCCCTGGTAACAGGAACTTCGAAGCTCCGGACTACTTTGCCGATGGGAGCTTGGCAGACACGCAACGACGATTCGAAGCCTGGGCACGTGCTCAGCGCGGTGGTAGCAGCGACAGCTCTGACAGTGATAGTTCCGAAGATAGCGACGAGGAGAGCAATGGCGACGCATCGTCTTCTGGCCGGCCTGCCGTTCGTGGTTCGTTCCACGAAAGCTGGGCGGAGCAAATTACAAACCCAGAGAAGCAACCTGCGGCCACCACATCTGAGGCTGCCGAGCAAGTTGCTGACGAGAACGCCCTTGACAGCAGCGACAGCAACGATGATGATGACGCTGAAGTACAAAGTCAGATACAAAGTCAAGTGTCGAGGGAGTTGCAGGAGGCGACTAGTGCTCCCGGAGACAATGCGAATGAAGATGATCAGGAGTCGCCTGCTGAGTCTGAGCCGGACGCCGTGCACGTCCTAGATAGTCAGGCCGCGGATGACCTATCGGCTAGCGATGTTTCGCCTGTGTCCGCCCATGAGGCCGCTGCCGGGGGAACCGTGATACCGTCTTCACTCGACGACCAGAAGGTACGGCCATCGACGCCAGATCAACAAGCTCCAGGTACACCTACACCTTACGGGCAACCAAACACGATTCGGCAAGCTAATGTTCGAGTCAAGCGCATGCTGTCGAAAACAGATCCTGGTGGCGATCGTTCTGGCTATGGTCCAATCGAGGCAGTCAAACCAGCGAACAAACCAAATCTTGTCACTAGTGGGCGGCGAACTGTCGGTAGCACCACACATGGGGATCGTCTCGATCATGGCGAGCTTTCCGACGACGTCTACGAAGCCATTGACGACGTGACCAGCGGCTTGATGAGTTCCGCCAGTCTTGGAGACCTTCGATCAATGAACGAGTGTAAGCCAGATTCCCACAACGGATCGGACGGGAGCCCTCTTTTGACTAATACTGGCAGTGCTATCAAGACCTCGGATATGGGCGGACGTGAGGATATGATGGAGAACGCTACAGAAGTCGATGTGGATGGGAATGTTCTTGGAGCGTCTGACGAAGGAGAGAAGCTTGCTGCACCTCTGAAGCCAGAGGACGGCAAAGATGGTCAGAAGGCAGCTACACAACCACGCAGATCCCACAGTAGGACGATTTCTAGCTCGCTATCCAGCGCTCTGAGCGAGCTCAGTCACACTCCAAGCCTGCCAGCCGAGCCACAAGTGATCATTCCCGTCTACGTTCCAGAAACCCCTGAGATGAAACACGAAGAGAGTGTAAAGAAGAAGCGAAAGATGACCGGCAACTCGAGCCAACACTTCAGTTCTGCCAAGCGTGCTAAGTCGAGTGGCAAATCCAAGCAGACGCTCGACGAGATCACAATGGAGACTCCCGAAGGACAGGCTGCTCGCGGGCAGGATGGTAGCTCGTCTATCTATCAAACTGCTGTGTCTCGTATGACAAGATCGGCGTTCAAGGACGCTCGTTTGCCTGAGCCAGAGCGCATTGATACTTCACAAGATGAAGTCAGTAGCCCTCTGCCCCATGCTACTCAGGCACTCAGTGCGGGAGTGGAAGAATCCAGTCCACTACCGGATGTCGACGCCGATACCCCTGGCCTAGGTGAACACTTGTCCGCTGCGATTGATCAAAACATTGAAGTCGTAGCGACTGACGAAGACAAGACCAACCTGGGAGAAACCATCACAACCGACCTCCAAACCTCCCCATTCGCAACACCACCCCAACACCCCTCAACCCCCAACCCCAACCCCACAACCACAACCCTCAAAAAGACCCCCCGCCCCAAAACAAAATCCACCGGCCGCATCTCAACGCACTTCATAACCGACCGCGTCGACCTGCCCGCTCCCAGCAGCACCCCTTCCAAAGCCGGCCTCTCCCGCGTCCCCATCCCACCCACCACACACACGCACTTCGGCCTGATCCAAGAAAAACTCTACCAAGAACCCTTCTGGCTCCTCATAGCCGTCACCTTCCTCAACAAAACCGCCGGCCGCAGCGCCGTGCCCATCTTCTGGAAACTGAAAGAGCGCTACGGCACGCCGGAGGCGCTGGCGGGCGCGGAGCAGGAGGAGTTGTTGGGGATGGTGCATAAATTGGGATTGCAGAATCAGCGGAGTAAGCGGTTGATTAGCATTGCGAAGGCGTGGGTGGAGAGGCCGCCGGAGATGGGGAGGCGGTATAGGACGTTGAACTACCCCAACCAAGGAGACGGGAGAGCTCGCGACGTCCCCAACATCGTGGAGGAAGACGCGGAGGATTGTGCGGGCGCGCTGGAGATCGGGCATATCCCCGGGTGTGGCGCGTACGCGTGGGATAGTTGGAGGATTTTCTGTCGGGATACTTTACGCGGGTTGGATGCCAACAACACCACCAAAAAGACTCCAGACTTTGAAGCCGAGTGGAAGAGGGTTCTGCCGAAGGATAAAGAGCTCCGGGCGTGTTTGCGGTGGATGTGGGTTAAGGAGGGGTGGATTTGGGATCCTCTTACCGGCGAACGCCGTCGGGCGACACATGATGAAGTGGAGAAGGCGGAGAGGGGCGAGATGGAGATTTGGGATGGGCAGGAGGCTGAGTTTGCGAGGAGGGCGGCGGAGGGGGAGGGGACGGGGACGAGCGGGACGCCGACGAAAGCTGCTGGCGATGCTGAGGGACTGCAGGGCCCGCCGTCTTCGTCGTCGAAGGGGAGTAGTACGATTCATCTCACGCCCCGCCGTCCGCCGACGAGGGTGGCGAAGGCTGCGCACAGTATTGAGCAGGCAGACGAGGAGGAGCCGCCAACCAAGAAGCCGCCAACAAAGACCATGAAGAAGACACCCACTACAACATCGTCGAAACGCAAGCCCAAAACCAAAACAAGAACGTCTTCACCTCCCGCAGCCGCCGCTGCCGCCGACGAAGAGTTCAAGCAGGACGATGAAGTGAGACAAGATGAGGAAACCCCCCTCACCAAACCCCAACCGAAACCCAGCGAAAACCCCCCAACACAAACACAAACCCCTTCTTCAAACCGCAAACGCAAGACGAGAACGAGTTCCTTCCTCCCCGACGACAACGAAGGCTACGGCGAGGACAAGGACGAGGACGAGGGGAAGGGTGGGAAGAGAAGGAGTCGACGAAGAATTACGACGTGAGGTGGGGATTAGGCGGTAGTTGGATGGATGGATGAAGGGGTGGAGGGGGTGAGATGGGGTGAGGTGGGGAGTGTACGATAGGATAGGATACCTCAAAACGAAACTCTATAGCAAGATGAATCCCCATGTCAAGATTGATAAGAAAGAGGGACGATTCTCAAAGAAGCCCTTTTTGGCTATGAAAGACCGATTCGGCTAGGTAGGTGAATGATCGTAGCGAGGTCGTTGTCTACGACTGGCCTGCGACAAAAATTGGGAAAGAGGCTCGCTGGCTGGTTGGGAGTTAATGGATAGGAGCTGATGCATGGATGGATGCCATGCGTCCGTCGCTTCCTCGGGGATGGATACTTCGATGGGATTGAGTGAAGATTACTGGTGGGCAGGCTTGGAGTTTGCTGGACGGATGGATGGATAAGAGTTTGATAAGGTGGGTCAATAGATCGATACGATTAAGGAGTGGAGTGAATAGGAGTGACTGAAGATTGTACGATATCGAAGAATAGGATAGGATAGGATACCTCACCCGGAACCACCATAGCAAGATCAACAAGAAAGAGGGAGGATCATCAAAAACCGTTTCCGGCTACTTTGCAAGAACACACAGTCAAGGCAGTCCTTTCCCACAAATTCCGAACTCACTCAAGTCTCGAAGACACGCGAAATGGAAAAGGCACAAGCATCTCGCTTCAAGTCATTCAATGACCAGACACCCTTTTCTCTAACGGTGCCCGTCCATCTGTATGCATCGTAGTAGTATACACAGCCAGTCCATCCATCCATCCATCCATCCATCCATCACGACCAGCTCTCACAGTCCCCAAGAGTCGTGTCTTCCTCCTCTCAAGACCATTTCAAGTCTCAGACCGTCTGCGTCCCATACCCCCGAATCTTATCGGCAAAATCCCAACTCTGATTCTCCAAAACCTCCTTCTCCCTCAACTCCACACCCTTCTCATCCACCACCGCAATGCTATACTCAGGCATACTCCTCGCATCGCGATAAAACAGCACCTTCATGCAATCCCTCACGGCCTGCACCGCCTCCTCGCGCCCGAGCTGCGCGCTCGCCGCCTCGTCCGGCACGATGCGCCGCATGATCGGCTGCGCCAGGTGCGCGCCGAAGCCCGTCGCCATCGTCGGCCCGCTGAACGTCGTGCCGAGCAGGTCCGCGGACGCGAGGAAGGGCTTGTTCTTCTCGTCGAGGCCCGCGACGAGGAGGGCGTTCCACAGCGGGTTGAAGTCGCTGCGGCGCTTGTACATCACCTTGCTGAGGTACGTGTGCAGGTTGTTCGCGCCCATCATGGCCGGGTCCGCTTCGCTCTCCGCCGCCGTGTGGCTGCCTGTGCTGTAGTTCTCCTCCACGTCGAGCGACTTGAGCAGGCGGTCGAGGTACTGCATGTCGGAGACATCGCCGCCGACGCCGACGACGGACTTGCGGTTGAAGGGTTTGAGGCGGTGGACGTCGGTGAAGCGCGCGAGGGAGCCGTACGAGGCGAGGTTGTCGGCGGCGATGACGACGCCGGATTTGAACTTGATGGCGATGACCGACGTTCCGGTGACGATGGGGGATTGCGTGTGCGTGATGGGTTTTTGGGTGCCGCCGTGCGAGTGCGGGAGGTAGGAGGGGTTGTATTGGCCGTAGACGTCGTCTCTGGGCTGAGGGGAGGTTAGTTGGATGGAGGCATGTGATGGGGGTTTGACATACTCTGCCCCAGGCCTGAGGGAAGTGGTTCATCTTGAAGGTGTTGTTTGATCAGGTGGTGAAGGTGCTGTTGATGAGGTTTCGCTTGGTGGATTTTGTGTTGTTGTTGAGAAGTGTGGTGGTGGTGTTTGATGTGTGTTGGTTGATGGATGGAAGTGAAGTCGACCAGGCACGACTGACGCGCAGCTGGCTGGAGCTTGGACTGCGGTTCCCAATGCGGAATAGCGCCACCGCCAAAACATCACATGCAAGGGCGAGCACACGACAACACATGAACATCTACACATCCTCACTAAACACTTCAAATAAGGAGAAAGGTCAAGACAATCATCAGAGAAAATCTCACTTCCTCAACGATAATATACACACAGCACTCTCACTCGCTCCCTGTACTACTCTCCCAAGCCAGTCCATAATGCTCATCCCGAATGCCCATGGTATGTACCCCATTCCCATCCCATTCCCATCTCCTGAGCCCATGAAGCACATCAAAAAAGTCTATTCAATAAAGGAAGAAAGAAAAAAGGGAACGTCCCACAGCACCAATCACTCCACCCGCTCTCGAGCTCGCCAGCGCTCAAGAATTCCAGCAAATCGAATCGTCCCAAGTAAAAAAGCAAACGCCTCCGCTTTGGTTTGCTGGCTGGCTGGCTGGCTGTGTACACGTTCCATTTCCCAGCATCGAATCAGAAAGAGAACTCCAAGAAAAGAGAAGGCGTCAAAGTCGTGAGTAGGATGCGTTTGCATGTTCGCATCATTACAGTCGGTTCGATTACGGGTTCGGTTCGTCGTGAGTGTCTCGGTGGGTATTATTCGGTAGAAAGGATGATGAAATGCTGCTCCCATATCCAACCCAATTCGTTGGAAGCATCGTCTTGGTTCTTAGCCAGCCACAGCTCGCCTTTCTGGGCCACCACGTCAAAGACTTCGCCTTGCACGTATTGCAAGTACGGGTATCCGGCCTCTTTGCGAGTCTTGTCGATGCTGAACTCGAAAAGACTGGCGCAGACGAACATGACGTTCATGTCTTCTGGAGCTGACCGTGAAGGCGAGGCGGGTTGCTGAGGTGTGCCAATCTCAGGCGGCATAGCCGAGCTGAAAACTCCAGAGTATCGCTGCGACTCGGCTTGGTCCGGTCGTGCAGTGAAGTATGTAGCATCAGAAGCTGGCCGCTGATTGCGGTATTGGTCGGTAGAGTCTCGCTGGAAGTACGACTGATTCCCCGTGGATGGACGGTTCGCCGAAAACGACAAGTTCGGTGTGTTGGAGTTCGACCACGGACGGCTAGCAGATTGAGCAGAGCCTGGAGTTTGACCAGCCGCATGGCGTGTCGACATTGCTGAGTTCGACCGATAACGGGTATCCATCGGCGACTGCACTTCTGCACCAGGTATGTAGATGCCGCTATGTCTTCGTGATGCCAGCGTTGTGGACGACTCGCTCCCAACAGACAACGTACGATTTGAGCTGTCAAGCGTAGACGGTCGTCGCTTGCCAGCCGACGCAGGCTCTGGGGTGTCCATCGACGTGGGTTGTGGGGAGAGGAAGTTGGCAGCCTCGATCTTGAGCGTACCATTGCAGATCGACAACTGATGAAGCTCCTTCTCGACCTCGATAAAGTCCGGCTTGAACGCAGGCTCAATCTGCTGAATACTCGATGGAATGTCAGCGGCCTCCAGGAGTGGTTTCAACTTCCTCTCCCAAGTGCTGTGCCAGGTAAGCTGAATGTCAAGGAAGACATGCAGACAATTGCGGACGAGCTGCGCCGTCATGTTGTACAGCTTCGGCAGATCCAGCTTGAGCTGCTCATTGAGTGCCATGTACACCTCAGCAGCCTCAACAGTCTTCTTGTCAGACTTGATGCCTCGCTTCTCGTCCGACTTGAATTTGGCGTAGTCCAGGATCCGCTTCTTGCGCTTGTTAATCGCACTCTGCGGTCCTTCGTGCAGCTTGATGCATTGGATCATCGGCGCCAGGACTCGCTTTTGGACGGCAGCCTTGTGCTCATTGAACGCAATCTGCGTCAGATCCCTGATGACTTGGCCGTACCTTCGCCACTTGCTCTCGATCTCCGGCAACTGGCTCTGGTGAACATCAGTGAACAGCTCCAATGCATTCGCATAGTTGTTGATCAAGTTGATGGCATTGTCCGCTTTCTGGAGGTAGTCCTGCACATCCCGCATGCAGATCTGGAGCCGGATGAAGTGTCCACCAAACTTGTGAGCAAGCTCATCAAAGTCTGGATCCGAAAACACCTCTGCAATGCCGACTCGCTCCTTCAGCTTCTCGGTGCGGCGCCCGAAAGCTTTTGCCAGGCCATTGCGAACATCAGACTCTTTGCGTGACTTGCGGTTGACGATCTGATCCACCAAGTCAGCGCGCTTCTTGGCGTCGTTGATTCGTGTAAGCATGCTGATCGAATCGTCGGCAGCAGCTCTCAGATCTTCAAAGTCGGGGTGCTCGGGCGGGGTGGTCTCCAGGAGTTGTTTCAGCAGCAGAGGATACTTTCCCACACGCTGCGTCGGCTTCACCAGCAAAGAGTCCAGATCCCAGGCCGATGTGATATCGCTCGCATTTGCGTGGCACTCGTCGAGCCAGCACTTGACGGTGGTGGTGCTCTGGATGGCAGAAAGCCGCTTGTTGGCTGCGTCATGATTCTTCAGGTACGCCCCATACACCTTCTCGATTTGCTGCATGTTGGTGAGGAAGGTACGACCAATGGTGGTACTGCGATCCTTCTCATCATCCACCGGCTCGCTGAAGTACGTCTGCGATGTGCCATCGCTCTGGGTCGTGGAGAAGCTACTCCTCTTGTTGCCGCCCCATCTGTTGTTCCTCGCCGGCACGTATATCTGCGCCGCAGCTTTCCGCAGTTCATCGTAGAATTGTATGGCGAACCGCTCAACCTCATCACAATTGCCGAACAACACCTTCTTATCGTCAGGCGCTACCAGTTCAGGCGTGCACGTAGCCTTGTAGATGTCCTCGACGATCTTCAAATCCTGGTGATACGAGTACTCAGTGTCGAGAAGTTCCTTGACGATCAATCGTCGCTTGATGAGTCGCTTCTGCTCAGGTCCAGGAGATGTCGTCTTCACCAAACGAGTCTGGCTATCAGCACCAGTGTCGAATGAGGTCTGCCTTGTAGACTCTGTAAATGAAGTCATGGACTGCGAAGCTGGCACTTGGGGCGGCACTCGCTGGCTGTCAATCGAGGGTCTTGACGAGCCAGAAGCAGTCCAATTGGTCTTTCGGTACCGGGGCGACATCTCCGTCGACTCTCGATCCGAATAAGCCTTTGCTGAAGCAAGGTCCGGGAGCGCAAACTGCGCTTTCATGACACTATCTGCCGGCGGTGGCGGAGGAGGTGCGTGAGAAGGCAGAGGCGGCGCAGATCCCGCAGACATGTGATTGTCCGGCGAAGTGAATTCAGCCGCTCTCTCACCCGCAGCCTGAATGTCCGCGATGTCAAGCTGTCCAGAAGTCGAAATCCGTAGACCAGCGTCGTTCAAGCTGGGCGGGAAGACTGCACTATTCGGACCTGTGCTCGAGCGAGGCGTGTATCCAATGTCTTTCGGTGGAGGTAGAGGCTTGATCTCCTCATCATCGTCGACGATCGGCTCTTCACCACGCTGTTGGCGCTCCCACTCTTCATCAGCCTTGCGAATCTTCGCCTCAAAGTCATCATCTTCACCACCTCCATGAGTCTCACTGCCATATACAATGACAGTTCCCGGCTCAAACCCAGCATCCATTGGCGGCGTGTCCGGCGTGTCCGGCGTGACTGAAGGTATTTCGTACGTACTCGAGTCCAGAAGCTGCTTATCGTGGTCCTCTTGCTCGCAAGATCGCGCGTTCATCACACTCGCCAACAGACTCTGTATCATATTGGCATCTGATCCGCCATTAGCAGACAGTCGGTGCAAGTCCAACACGTGCGGATCGAGCGCTTGAATCATTTCCGGAGTGAATGAACCCGTCGAGCGGTAGTAGTCGAGAACACGCGATATGGTATTCTGAGCATCGGGTGATTCGCCGTCTTCGTGGAAGGTAGTCGGCTTAAGCGTGTCATCTCTCGAGAGATACTTGCGAGGCGTGACTTGCGACGGGTCTTCGGGGAAGCTCTCAGGCTCGTCGACGGGAGAGTCCATGTATCCATTTGAGGTGAATGCCTGATGATTGTACTCCTGGGCGCGGAGGACGTCATCTTCGGAGTGTACCTGGTGCTGAACCTCCTCGAATGAGTGTTCCACGTCTTTCGACCAAGGCTCCGAGTGGTGCACAATGCTTGGGTCATCGTCGAGCATGATACGAATCGAACCTTGGTCACCACCCACACTACTGTTGCCAAGGCCCCACCGATCTCCCAGGTCGCTGGGACTCTCCTCCGCAGACGCACTGTCATCGGCAAATTCAGTCCCAGTTCGACTGGCTGACGATGGACTGCTTTCCCGCATACGCATGACATTTTCCAAGATGCTTGGGCTTTGAACCTCTTCGGCGGGTGCGTCAGCGGGGACCTCAATGGAAGGCAGCGGCACGGCTTTGGTTGGCGGTTGGTACGTTGCGGGAGTTAGGAGTATGGGAGGCTCTTCCGCTGCCGGTTCTGGAGGGTTTGATGTCGGTACCGCAGCGGGCCGGCCGAGCACAGGGCTTTCATCCTCAAACATGGTCCGATCGGTATGACCCGTCAAGGGCTCTGCGTCTGCTGGAGAAGCTTCCGGGATGCCCGTTGTTTCCACGCTCAAGCCTTGTGGGTAACCGTTTGCATGTTCTGCGTTGTGGCCGCGTTGCAGAGAATGCTGGCCCTGTTGATCGACGTTTTGTCGCGTGTCAACATCTGCACCAGCTGCAGCTTGTTCGTAGTCGTTCGAGGCGAGTCGTGACGGGGTTCTCGAGGATGCGCTTCGACTTCGGGAGTGACTTCTTCGCATGCTTTCTTGAGATTCGCTGGACTTGAGGCTCTGCGTGATGGCCTTTTGTATTCGTTCCCTTCTCTCCTCGAAGTTGATCTGGTCAAGTTCTGGTATTCTCCTTCTCGACCGCTCTTTCTGAGGGTCGTACGGCTTCCCCAGCCACTGCTCGCTGGGTCTTCGCCCATCTCTTGTATTCGCACCTTGAAATCGCTCTGCAGCACGAGCGCGGCTCGCTGAAGTCGTTGCGGAGCTCACTGGCTGCCTAGGCCGTGAGGAACGCAGCGGTGGTGACGTCTTCGGCAATGGAGCGACAATCTTCGCAGAGAGTGTTTGACCAGGCTGGGCAGGTGGAAGGGTGGGAGGGTGGTATCTGCTTCGAGATGCAGATGGAGCATTCTCTTTCCCATTGGCAGGATTCGCAGTACTCGGTCTGGTAGGTGATTTGGCGAGTCGTCTTCGGTCGGGTGGATTGGACATGGCCGAAGCTGCTCGTGATTGGCCATTTGATGATGCGGTAGAGGTATCGGAAGGGCGTCGGTTGCTGACTGGTATTCGAGAGGCAGATGGTGAGTTGCGATGCCGTGAAGGGCGATTGACAGAGTCCGGTGGGGTAGGATAGAGGGCAGGTATCGCTTGGGCGCCAAGGTTGGGCATGCTGGGCATTGCCATGGACTGAATGGTGTCCATGTCGCTTCTACTCCGCTTGTGGCTGAGCTTGTGCTTCGAAGGAGGCGCCAACAAAGGTGTGGATATGTCCTGATGCGACTGGCTCCGTCCATGTCCCAAAGCCAAGCTGCCTTCACTTCCACGCCGTGGAGCCTTCTCAAACGTCGGCAGCGGCCCATAGTTCCCCAAGTCCACGTCAAAGTTCCCATTCCATTTTCCATCTGCAGTGATCTCGCCGAAGAGCGGTCGTGAATTGACATGTAACTGTTTGCTCGGTGACTTTGCTCGCTTCGGACTGAACGCGGCGTGTGGCTGGCTGCGGGTCGTCTTCATCGTGCCCGCGCTGGTGTTCGAGGAGAAGGACGAATTGGACAGCTCAAACGACGTCGAGGGGCTCTTTCGCGGCGACCGGGTCCCCGGTGGTCTCTTCTGCAGCTTGCGATTTTCCGACGTAGGCGACCTCTGGGCCGTCCTGCCGGGGTTCGTAGGGCGTTTGTAGCGGTCGCGGGCGGTGTTGATGGTGAGGGCAGGTTGTGCATTGCTCATAGCCGTAGCGCCGCGGTCGAATCGGTTGGCCATGTCCTTGACGGAGCCTGGAGGGCGGGAGGGAAGCAAAACCGGGTTGGAGCGAACGCTGTTGAGCGAGGGCCCCGGCGGCGACATGCCCTGTGTTGTGGTGCGGCCAGGAGCGGGCGCGGTCGCTGGTCCTGCTGGGGTGGGCATGACCCCTGCCGCTGGAGCTGCGGTGGCACCACGAGTGTATGGGTCCAGGTCAAACGGGGTGGATGAGGTGTAGAAGTCGTGAGGATGGGGCGGTCCGCTGGCGGTGGGCCGCGGGGGCGTAGAGGTCTCTTCCATGGCGAGACGCGCGCGGGCAGATCATGGCATAGCGGAGGGGGTCGCTGTCGCGGTGGGGGTGGTGGTGGTGTCGTCGTCGGCGGGCGGTTCGTTTCCTCGCGCTGGCTGGGCTGCGGTCGAGATGGTGGAGTCTGAACGAGAACGCTCGGACGTGAGTGACTAACTTTGTGGGGGATGCGCCCGGCCAGGCCAGCAAGCGCGACGGCGATGACCAGGTGCGGCGGTGGTGTTTGTTGGCAGCAGATGTCACTTCCAATTGTTTGCGACGACAGAAACAAATATCACTCTCCGCCAACATGTACGTATGTACTTCACTACTCACATCCAACGCCCACCTCGCTGCCGAGCCCACCAACGCCCGCCCCCAAAGCCAAATCGCAGCTGCCAACCGCTGAGCCGCGTCGGGAAGACGGCTTGCGCTTCCTAGAAGACTCCCTCACGGCCACTCACTCGCCGGCGACCATGGTCCGCCGTCCCTGCTGCGATCCAAACCGCCTGCACTCCTATAACACGGCCCCTGTACCGGCACCTCTTCGCATCTGCCGTCGAGAACATTTTCTTCCAGCCAAACAGCCCGCCTCCCGCCTCGCCTGTGCAAGACGAGGGAGTCGCCAGCGATGCGGACATGCACTTCTCGCGTGTGGTGCTATTTGCAACCGTCGGTTCGCTCGAACCCGCCTGATCGACTGAGCTCATCGTGCAGAGACTCACTCGCCGGCTGTCTGCTTGTCGCTGGCCCTTGCAGCCAGCAGCATCGTCCCTTGCAGCACCAATTTCCCAGCCCATGATCTTGGTGCGACCAGACTTTTGTGATCGGCCGTACGTCTGCGTAACGCATTTGCCAGAGTCGGTTGTATGCGCTCGAGGGGTGATTGGATGGTGTAGGCGCCAAGGGTGATAATACGGCTTTGCTGTCAAGCGTTTCATCTAAGTAAGGGAGTGGCAGTGGGGGTTGTGCATTGTTATGATTTAGATTATCACAACAGTGGCTATGTGAGGTCTAGCTGGTTCGTGATGAGGGGCGTCGCTTTGTTGATGTGATGTTGGAGGTCCATGCACCTCACACGCCATTAACAACACCCACCTCCCCCTCCTCCATCACCCTCAACAAATTCTCAATCTTGCGATGCTCAAACGTAAACCGCGGGTACAGAAACGGCCTCAGATCAAACCGATTGTCATCCGGCGTGTACGATTCCAGATACAATCCCGGCGTCATGGTCGTCATCTTGTGTCGGTTGATCGCGTAGTAGTACATGAAGTCTCTCACCTTCTTGTACACCTCGCGGGGCGCTCTGTCATTCCACTCGGTCACCAGTCGCTCGAACATGCCCACTGTGCCGAGTTTGAACGTCTTGCGCAGGCGGCCGAGGATGGAGAGTTCGTCGTAGGTGAAGCCCATATCTGCCTCGTCGCTTTGAACGTACGTCTCTGTGATGGGCTCCAACTCAGCGGTGGGGACTGCATCGAGGAATTCGTGGAGGATGGGAAGACTGAAGTTCTCTTCTGCCCACTTGATGAATCGCTTGAGATCCGTCTTGGAGATACCCCCTATGGGGTTGATATCCGCCGACGAACAGTCGTACTTGGTGAGGTATCCACGCAAACACTCATCAACGTTCGCCGACCCCAGAACCAGGAGGCCCCCCGTACCGCCACGAGAGGTAGGGATAAGCTGGCCAAGTGCGTACGCGAGGACCATACGAGAACGAGACTGAAAGTTCTGCAAAGCCAAATTCTCCGCTTGCGATCCGCCGTGGACCTTGAACTTGGGCTCGAAATCGAGGATGCCGGCGACGACCGAGTGTAGTGATTGCACCATTGGGTCGATGTTGGTGTCGACGTGGTGGGCACCAATGGCTGCTGCGAGCTCCCTGGCACGGGTACGTGTCTCTCTTGACGATTGCTGCTCCATGCCCATGAAGACTGTGGTGAAGATCTTGTTACAGAACTGTGCTGCTGTGAGGCCTGTCGGGTCGGATCCGCCGCTCAGCCGCTTTGCATCTTCAATGACGGCTTGGTTGCCTTGTCGTATCTCGGAAACAACCAGTCGGCACATGCTGTAGACGATGGTGGCTGTGGCGCAGCTATCGATGCCACCGCTCAGGGGAACAAGGAAGCCCGCTGCTTTCGAGCGACGCAAGTAGTCCCACATCCAACAAGCTGGTCCCAGAGCGATCTCCTCTTCTGGTAAATGGTATCTTGGCTCCGTCGCGATTGTCAGAGGTGCTCTTGGTGATAGGACTGATGGCGAAGGGCACAAATTGAAATCAACCTGAATCCGCTCGAGCTTTTGTACCTCCGGCTCGTTCGCTTGCATGCCTCGACTCCTGGAAGTTCGATATGACCAAATCTCGTCCAAGTCGACAGTTGCGGTCAGAACTTCGACATCTCGTAACGAGAACTGCGAACCTTGTGCAAGCACGCTGCCTGAGTTGAGAATGAGTGCGCAGCCGTCGTAGTAGAGCCTGTCGCCGTCACATCCTCGCTGGTTGGAATACATGTAGACACCTCCCGTCTTTGCAGTCGCCTCCTGGATCAAGTTGATTCTCGTGTCAAGCTTGCGTAGTTCGTGATGACTGCCGCTAGAGTTGAGGACAATCTCGATGCCAGCAAGCGAGTAGAGCGTGTGTGGTGAATTTGGCGTCCAGAGCTCTTCGCAGGTCTCAGACGCAAAGGAAGCATCGTTCGTCTCGAATGCAACCTCTCCAATACGTGTCTTACGCTGGCCTCGGGGAAGCTGTTGGATGACTTTCGGCAGGGTGTAGTTCTCGACTCTTTGTCTGGGCCAAGGGGTAAAGTATCGCATCTCGCGGAAGTTGCCATCATTGCAAAGATCAAGCTTCGGTCTCACTGCAAGCACCTCGCCATTGAGGGCGATGAGTCTTGAGTTGTAGCTGCATCCTCTGTGCTGGATGGGCAATCCTAGGTCGATGATGATGTCTTGGCAGTCCGGGTGTGATATGATTTCGGCAACAATGTCCCATGAGTTGGCGTAGACGTCATTCTCAAGCCAGTGGTCAAGCAGGCCATAGCCTGGTATACACAGTTCTGGGGTTAGAATGAGAGTTGCTCCTGCCGCTTTGGCTGTTTTGATGGCTTCGATGATCCGATCGCTTTTGCAGGTCAGTATCGCTGAATATTTGTAACGGCTTCCAGCTTACCGATTGCCATCGTAGTCGAGAACCCACTGGTTCAGCTGCGACGTGGCCAAGACGCACTTTCTAGTCATTGTTGCGTTTAATTGAGCAGGTTGGTGCTGTGTTGTGCAGCTGGTGGTGTTTGCCAGCTAGCGTGGAGTCACAAGATAGACCCTTGTACGACTAAAGCTCTTGGCAAGCTTCATCAACGCCAGACGTGAAGTCGGCAAGATCCGTGGTTCTCTTCCACTATCTTCACGTGTTCGTCACTCGATGATTTTGTCGCACGTTGACACATTAGTGGGAGCATTTGATGTCATCTCGGCTGCAACGGCCGGTATGCACAAACGGCGAAAAAGGTGGCCGCTGTTTGCAGAGCACCTCGAATCGGAAGCCTCGGCCAGGAGCCCGCTCTATCTTTTATTTATTTCTATGGGATTTGGGAACGGGGAGCCCACGTTCCCTCATTTCGCTGCGAACACTAGCAAGTAACTTCTGCCAAACCATGCGACCTGGTCTCGACTTTCGCAACAGCAGCAGAAAGGAATCGAACCGTACCGTCTTCAAGCTCCGAGCTGCAGAGAGGACGTGGCTGTCAAGTCGGACAGCGACCAATCCGGATCGTGAAATGGATTTAGACTCCACCTGGTTGCGTTGCCTGGAGGCTCTGGCTAAAGGTGCCGCGACGCTGGCTGGATCTCGCCGCAAACAGCCTGGCGGCCAAGCAAGATTTACGAACGTCTCGGTGGCGGACGTGCCAGACCCGCGGGCGAGATGGGAAAGCCATTGTTGCAGTGCAGTCTTCCGCTGAACTGGAAATGACTGTCCACCCTCCCGAACAACTGCGCAGACACACAGGTCTCGTGTGCAGCACGGAAGCACGGGTGAGGTTTGGCGATGGAAGGGTTGGTAGGCGTATCCGTCCGTCCCTTCTTATCAAGGTGGCAGGCGTTGTGCGCTAGTGTTGCCATGTTGGAGCATGGGCCACATTTCGCCCGTACCTGCTTTAACGCGCCCTTTGGCCACTTCTGCTTCGCATTTCCTCGCCCACCTCTCCCACATCTCCTCACTCCAACTCGCGCTGCAGACCCCAAGCATCCACCACTGCAAAGCCCGATCAGCTCCATTGATAGCCCGCGAGGAGAGCAATTGCCAAAGGTAAACAATCGCCGCCCATTGACAGCACTCTTTGGTCGAAGCTGACGCGGTCCCAGATCAATCGACCCAGCATCCATCCAGCAACCACCCACCGCCAACCCTCACCATGTTCCGCTCCACCCTCCTCCTGGCCACGGCCGCCTTCGCCGCTGTTGCCAGCGCCCAGAACTACTCCACTTCCGGCAACCTGTCCGTCGACACCAGCCAGATCCCATCGGCTCTGAAGTCTTCCTGGTGCCGTGCGCAGACCAACTCGTGCCCGCAGATCTGCGGTGGCCGTGCGTCTCCAAACAACTGCGACTCGGTACGCATGCACCCTGCAGTCAGTTCCCCACCAATGCTAACATCACTCCCAGAACACCCTCACCTACCAGTGCGTCTGCACTGACGGCTCTTCCCCCAACATCAGCGACTACGATCAGACCATCCCGTCCTTCGTCTGCCAGACGTGGGTTGGGAACTGCGTCGACGCTCACCCTAACGATCTGGACGGTCAGACCGGTTGCCGGTCTGTGACTTGCGGCTCTAGGAACGCCAGCAGCAACCTCGCAGCCACCACCTCTTCCGCCGCCACCACCTCTGCCACCGCCTCGAGCAGCTCCTCTGCAGAGAGCACCTCCGCTAGTGGAACCCCCACCGGCTCCAGCGCATCCACCACTGCCACGACCTCCAGCGCTGCCATGGCTCTTCACGTCGCTGAACAGTACGGTACGGGCATCATTGCTGGCGGTCTTCTCGCCCTCTTCGGCCTTGTGCTATAAGATGTTGAGTGATGTTGCAATGGACGGACAAAAGCAAGAGCATTACGGCAGACACTGTTGGCGTTGATGAAGAAGCTGTCGATGGCACGATGTTGACGGCAGAAGATTCGAAGACTTCACGGTTCATGAAGTAACGCAAGAGCATGCATTATTTGTTGATAGCGAATTCTCCAGCGTTCGGGCGTTGGAAAGATTGAGTAACTAATACTGCATAGTGAGAGTATGATGCGCGATACCACGCTTGTAATGACGATATTCCAGCAGGCTTTTCACCTTTCCGTGGTACTCGTCAAGCTGGACCAAAGACCATCACAACCCTTCAATGCTTCCCATACTCCGTTCACTTCTATCATGTTCAATGTCGCTGACAAATAGTTTGATAGATCCTCTTTTCGTGCACCCTCACTTCCCTCTATCACTTCAACAGCAACACATCCCGACATCGACACACGAGAGCACACTAAAATTCACACAAGCCAACCAAAATCCCCAGAACATTGATATTCAACTACACCCTCCCAAAAATCTCGTCAAACTCCTCCTCCGCAATCTGCACCACATCCTGCCCATAGATCACCTTCTGCACATCCGCATCCGCCCACTTATCCGGCACGGGGCCCTTCCCCTCCCTCAACGCCGCAAACTGCCGATCCCGCTCCTCCTTCGCCGCCCCTTCGCCCAAATGCATCGCCCGTCCGCTCGCAGCCGCCAACTCGACGAGTTTATACGCGCGCTCCCGCCGGACCGTTTCGTAGACTTTGAGGCCTTTGGAGATGGCTTCCGGGGTGGTGTTGGGGAGTTTCGACAGGACTACGGCTAAGACTGCCCCGTCTTCGATCGCCTGCGCGGCGCCCTGCGCGAGGTGCGGGAGCGTTGGGTGGCACGCATCGCCCACGAGGGCGGTAGATTCGTACGTCCAAAACGGCAGCGGTTCGTGCACGCGCAGCTTCCACTCGCAGACCTCGCCATCGGGCACAAGGTTCAGCATTTTCTGGACCAGCGGGCAGAAATCCGCAAACACGTCCAGCATCTGCGGCTTGCTGCCTTTGGTCGTGTACGTCGCGGAGGGGGCGGCGGCGAAGTTGGCGTCGGGCTGCACGGTGCTGAGGTTGTAGATTTGTTTGCTGGAGACGGGGTAGGCGATTATGTGGCGTTTTTCGCCGATCCAGCGGGTGACGGATTCGCGGTCGAGGAGGGCGAGGAGGGATGGGGAGGAGGACATTTGTTCTCGGGTCAGCATGATGCGGTAGGCGGCTTGGCCGGTGTCGATGATTTTGGCGGAGATGTTTTTGAGGTGGAGGAGTTGGTCGCGGATGGTGGATTTGACGCCGTCGGCTGCTAGTAATACATCACATTGGACTTGATGTGGTTCGCCATTTCGCGGGATCGCCGTGAAGGAGGGTTGAGGGCCCCAGGAGGTGATCTCGCCGGCGCCCGTGCTGAAGTGGAAGGTGATGCTCTTTTCGCGCTGGCAGCCGGCGTACATGGCGCCCGCCAGCGAGGCGCGGTGCCCGACCATGTGTGGGTAGCCGTAGGTGGAGCGGATGTATTTCAGATCGACGTGGCCCAGTTCGTTGTCCGTGGAGCCCTCTTCAATCGACACTATCAGCACAAAGTAGACAAGCAAAGCGAAGGCTGTGGGGAATGGGCACTCACGTCTAATACTCGTCTCCTTCAAATCCACCGCTTCCCGCTCAATCTCCTTCCACACCCCCAGGCGATCCAGGATCCGCGCCATGTTGGGTGCGAGCTGGATCCCCGCCCCGACAAAACCCAGATTCGAGGCCGTCTCGTAGACTTCGATCTTGCGGAAGCCTTTCTTTGCGAGGGAGAGGGCCGTGGCGAGGCCGCCCATGCCTTTTAGTGTGGGTTAGTCGTTTGGTTTTGAAGGGAGTACGGGAGGGGATTATGGGGAATCTGACCAGCGCCTATGATACATATGTGTAGATCGAGGACGTCGTTGGACGCCATCTTGGTGGTATATCGTTCTGTGTAGTCTTCGAGACAGTAGCAGGTGACGTTGAGGAGCGAAATTTGAGCCTTTCCTCTGCAAAAGGATGCACACAATGAGACTGTTTCTGCAGTAATAATGCTCGAAAGACAAACGACACCTAGCCTCCACTCTGCTTCAGCCTCCGGCAGTCTTATTATACACCCATCTCCCACAATCTACCTGACATGTGGACCGGCAAGTCGAGTTGAAAGTTGCGTGTATGTGTGTTCTTCCCCGTTCGTCGGCAAGTGGAATCGGTCGAATTCGGTCCTGGATCTAGTAATCGCTAGACTGGATTTAGTGATAGCGTCGCGCTGCTTAATGGTAAGTCGTAACTGCCCTCCCTATTTGAACTCCATCACATTCGCAGCCGATTTTGCTTCGGCCGATTGGGACGCTTATGGTCGGATTTTATACTTGTTTCTTATTTCTGGAGGATTGGATATGGGGATTCTTTTCTATACGGCGGGTGAATAATTTGATGAGGAATGCAGGGTTTGCGTCTGGCTCTACGAAATGCAGGAGTTTGTCCTCGGCGTTGGGCGGAATCGGACAGCTTGAACTTGAGAACGCTTCAATGTCACGGTGATGACTGGTGAGTGTGGAGGATGCATTTCGCTCTTTCGAGTCTTGAGGCTATTCGACTGTCACTGAGGAGTAGCAAACATGAATCTTCGCTAGCTGTAGTAGTCGTTGATCGTAGGCAAGTGAGGTTGAACTTGAGAGGGGATTTGATTGGCCAGACAGCCAAAGTGGGTCCACTTTCACGGGCATCTGAAGTGACCACCTCTAGCAACACAATCCTTTCGTCAATCCGCATCTTCATCGCCCAACATGAGTATCGAAGCCGTATCCCGGAGTGCGCTGCCACGTCTGGCCTGGACCGCAAGCTCCGTCCGTCCCACCGCAGCAATCGTGCAGCAGGGCTCATCCGCATGGAACAAGCAGCCAACGCCGAGGAGGACAACGGCAACGACAGCATTCGCAAGGAACACATGGGCCGAGAGGAGAGCAACCCCCCAACCCTCCACCCCCATCCACACAGCATGCCAACGAGCCTTCTCCGCCACCCCCACCCGCGCCAAAGACCACCACTTCGACACGCTCAAATTCGTCCAACGCCTCAAAGCGGAGGGCTTCACCGAAGAACAAGCCGTCGCCATGATGAAAGTCCTTGGCGACGTCATCGAAGAATCCATCCAGAACCTCACCCGCACCATGGTCCTGCGCGAAGACCAGGAGAAAGCCACCTACACGCAGAAAGTCGACTTCGCCAAACTCCGCTCCGAACTCCTCAGCGCCGACAGCACCGAGAGCAGCCTCACGCGGGCGTCGCACGAGCGGCTCACGAACGATCTGGCCAAGCTGAATAACCGGCTGAGGGATGAAGTGCAGAGGACGCAGGCGAGCGTAAGGCTGGATTTGAATTTGGAGAAGGGAAGGATACGCGAAGAGGCGAATAGTCAGGATTTGAAGATTAAGGAGACGGAGACGAGGATTGAGCAGGAGAGTGCCGCGTTGAGGGAGAGGTTGGAGGCGGTCAAGTTTAGCACTTTGCAGTGGTTGATGGGCGTTTGCACGGGTACTGCGGCCATTGTACTGGGTGTGTGGAGGTTGTTGATGTGAGGAGAAGGATGGCAATGGCTCATCCATATCGATCGAGAGATATGTTGTTGATTGCGCATGGTGCCTGTACACAACCAGGATTCTGTTACTATACCACATGAAGCGATCGTCAACCCAGAAACCATCATTTTCCTTGCGGACACAGACCTGTCGCTCTCTCGCTACGATGCCGCCAATATGTCACGCAAGTACGTCGAACGATACGGCCTCGATCAAATGGTTTCTCGGCTGTGCTGTATCGGATCACTCTGGAAGCACCATCAACAGTCGAATTTCTTATTTCGTCTCGAAGGGCATCGAATCGAATCTCACTTGTGCGGAGCGCTGCCATCTGCACTTGTTATGGCGACTCTCGCCTTCGACATATGGGATCGTCAACACCTACTTCATCTTCTGGGGCCCGAACCGAGCAGTAATGCATTGCGTTTCAGCCGCAATATGCAGCTGGACGAGTCGTCTAACCGCAACAGGAAACAGGGTACTCCGCACGATCTATTGACTTCTGGTCTAGACGCCCAAGAGGACTCGAGGATAAAATCCACCTGTCTATGGTCAATCGTCTCTGGCTCAGAACTCTCCACGAAGTGGAGCACAAGAAGATCGAAAGCATGGCCGATGAGAAAGCGTTTCTCTTCCTAGCGTGCGACGGGCAGACATGTCGCTCGGCGGCGTCGATGCGACAGCTCAAGCATTCACATGCTCAACTTGGCAACAAGCCTTCAAGACGTGGGTCTCAAAGCGTCAGCAAAGTCGACCCTCCGCCTATGCCGTTGCCTGTTCAGATCAAATTCAACGCCTGTAGTCAGCCGCCGGCGGTGGAAAGCTATACTGGACATTGTTCACGCTGCAGGAGACGTCGGAAGGTCAGATCACATGTACTCCTGGCTTGCCTTCTTACTCGTGACTGACAATCGTGCAGTTGGCGCGCTGGACGGGTCGATGCCAGCCATGTGAGAAGCAAGATTATTCACCGCCGCGGAGTGCAGCCCCTAAATCCACGACATTAGATCTGGCACATGACACTGGGCTACCTTCATACTGTCCGACCTCCACACCCTTGACTACCGTGATCTGCGAAACCCCATGCGGCATGCCACGTCGCCCGGCAGACCGCAAAGCAATGCACTACTTCCTAAATTACGCCGCCCTCGATCTGTCTGGCTACATCCTCCGCGACTTGTGGAATGGCTTCGTCCTGCAAGCAAGTCAGTCGGATCCAATGGTGCGCCAGGCTGTCTTGGCCGTATCCAGCGCTCATTTGGATCGCTGCAGTGGCATGGGTCTCACGTCCGCGACATCGCTGGCCTCGTATCAAACAAGCGTGAACACGCTGCGTAACTATATGCTGCGCAAGGAGAAGCCCTCGCCTGAGCTGGTGCTGCTCTGCTGCATCTTACTTTTCACATTCGACCGTTTACGGGGCGACAAGGCGGCTGCTGCGATCCACCTTCAGAGCGCCATGTCGATTCTGAAGAATGCTAGGAGCCTAATGACCGATGACTCCAAGAGATCTTTGGTGATGAGTCAGGACGCCATCGCTGACTTGACGCATGTTCTTCTTCGGATGGACATCGAAGACACGATGCCAGTCCTCGACCGAGGGCCTCTACTCGACCTGGCAATCGACTCGGTACACGCCTACGACGACGAACCCCCACCGATGAAGTTCTTCTCCCCTCGCGAGTTCATGGAGCCCTGGATGGAGACCTGCCACGCCGTCTGGACCTTCATCGGCCGAAACGCCAAGTACCGGACCCTGCCTCTCGACGAAATCCCCCCTTCCGTCCTGACCCACCGCCGCAACCTCCAGCGCCGGATCAAAGCCTGGCGAGCCGCCTACAAGAATTACATCTCCCACGTCGGCATCCCCGCCGCTCACGACCTCCCTCCCCCCTCCCCAACCCTCAACGCCCGCATCACCGACGCCATCAACGCCCTCATCATCGAATCCCACTACTTCGTCATCAAATCCGTCCTCGCCGAAGCCCTCCCCTCCCCCACCACCCTCATCCACCCCTGGGACCTCATCGCGGAAAAAATGCTACAGTGCGGCGAGAAAGCCCTCGCCCTCCGCCACGCGCAAGACCTTCTCGACGCACGTGGGCATCGCGGAGAGTCTGCTCTGCCTGGCGCATCGCACGCGGTCGCCGGAGGTGAGGCGAAGGGCGCAACGGTTGATTGCGGGGTTTAGGGATGTGGAGGGCGGGTTGTTGACGGGGGTTACGGCGTTTTTCGCGGGTGAGGAGGCCCCGCTCAGGGGGTTTGTTTTGATGTATGAGAGGCCGGGTCACTGAGGTGGTGTGTTGATGGGTGGGATGGGTTACCGGTGCCGGGGGTTCTTGACAAGGTGTTGGTGCTTCTTGGGAGATTGCCTGTGCGATGTCTGAAGGGGGGTCTGCGAGCTGTCTCACAACGCAAGAACTGATCAGAGTCTTGCTGGTGAGAAGATGTTGTTGCTTTGGCATGGATACTGCCCATTTAATGGCATAAGCTAAGCCTACGAGATAATCTCCTGAGGCTGGAGAAAGCAAAGTCGAAGTCACTACCACTCGACATGTACAGGGCCTACAACTAGGAATTCGTTCTACTGATAAACCAGCAGATTGAAAAGCCCTACCTACCACGACTGCAGAGCTGGCTTTCACTTCGACACTCTCGCGGAGACATCCCATTCAAAGAGCTATCTCAAGCTCTTCGCGCAGACTTTCCCCGTCTGGCGAGCTGCTGACAGATCGAGCACGCCCGACTGCAGAGTACATCCCAATGGTTGCGAAACTATTAATTCGCTTTTGCTACAAGACTGGATTGTATGATCAATCAACCGCGGGTGTTTCGCACGAGGCGGGTCGTCGTATATACAACAAAGTCTAGGTAAATTGACTGACTGACCTACCGCTGCATTCGCAACATCACTCCGACGAGAGCGAGATATCTACCTCTAGTCGAAAATGAGATCCATCCGCACAATCTCCATCGTGCAATGCCACGCAGAAGGCGAAGTAGGAGACGTCATCATCGGCGGCGTCCTCGACGCCCCGAGCACCTGCAAGACAATGTACGAAAAGCTCCTACACTTCCTGGATCCCCAGCGAGACGCCATCCGCAACTTACTCCTGAACGAGCCGAGGGGTCGCTCGTCCATGAACACGAATTTGGTGCTCTCACCTTGCAACCCGGAGGCGGTCGCTGGTTTTCTTATCATGGAAAGCGGCGAGTGGGCGCCTATGTCTGGCTCGAACACCATTTGCACGGCGACGGTTCTGCTGGAAACCGGTATGATCCCTATGCATCCGGGCATCAATACATTCTCTTTGGACACGGCCGCGGGCCTGGTCGGCGTCACGGCCGAGTGCACGCGGGACAAATGCCAGAGCGTCGAGCTCGACAACGTCCCCTCCTTCGTCTTCGCACTAGATAAAGAAATCGACGTCCCGGGCCTAGGCGTGATCAAAGTGGACATTGCGTACGGCGGCATGATCTTCGCGCTGGTGGACGCTGCGTCCTGTGGACTGAGGATTGACAATCTGCTCGGTCCGAAATTGATCGATTGGGGCGAGAGGATTAAGAAGGCGGTTCAGGAGCAGTATACGCCTGTTCACCCCGAGAATCCGGGGATTCGCGATGTCAGCGTGCTGGAGTGGACGGCGCCGCTGGAGGGAGGTGAGAATGGCGACAAGACGGCCGTGAATGCCGTCGTGGTCTCGCCCGGCCGCTTCGACCGCAGCCCTTGCGGTACGGGGTCATCTGCGCGCATGGCGGTCCTGCACGCGCGAGGGCTCTTGAAAGAAGGCGAGATTTTCCGCCATCGATCTATCATCGTGACCGAGTTCGTCTGTCGGATCAAAGGCACGAGTCGAGTGGGTGATTTCGAGGCCGTGAAGACCTCGATCAAGGGACGTGCGTGGATCTCCGGCACCAAGCAGGTGTTTCTGGATCCTGAGGATCCGTTTCCTGAGGGGTTTCGTGTGGGGGATCAGTGGAATATGAGGGAGGATGCGTGTTTGCCTTCGTCGGGGCGATGAGATTTATATACCTGCTCAGAAGATAGATATATACATACGTCTTGGCTCTTTGGGAAGACCGACCTCATTCTGGCAATCGCAAAGGCAGGTCGGACATCGATTGTGCAACTTCCCTCTTCATCGATTTACTAGTCAACTACCTGCACTTATAGCAGTAGCCAAAAATCAACAAACCTGCGGCTTTTTCTAGACTCCCGTCGTCGGCAACCTGCATGGAGCTCGAGCTCAAGCTCGCTGCAGAGTCCCGAATGGCGTGCAATAGACGCATCCGGGCAAGGCTAAGAAAACAAACTTCAATGCATGCACTACCGGTCACCCAACGCCACGTTTTTCGTTGGACGGCAGTCCCGGCGTCTGGACGTCGTCGTCGTTGGGCGCGGTCAGCAGCCAGCATCCAACACCCAACAGCCAAGAGAATGTGTTGTCGCGAGAGGAGTTTCAAGGAGGGAAAGAAAGATTGTCACGTCTTGCAAAAAAGAAAAACAGAAACGCGACGATCTTAACACTCCCTCCCAGCCCACGGAACTCGTCTTCCCGGCGAGACTCCAGACGTGGGTTTCGGATGATGCCAACCAACGGAACACGTGCACGGCGACTGTGGGAGATGGCTCTCAACTGCGTCTCATCGGCCTGTGCAGTGCAGTGCGCCCGCGCGGGGAAGACGACTGCATCCTCGCGACATGAGCTATCCGCAGGAAAAGGCCTCACGCACAGGCGACGACCATCTCAACGAAGAGATGCGGTGAGCTCGAGAGGCTTTTTCTTGTCGACGATGGCGAGCCTGAATGGGTTCATGACGTTGGACAGACTTTCGCCTGGCCCAGGAACTTGGCAGAGGTTATCCCCCTCTCATGCAGGATCGGGCGCTAGCCGGCCGAACGGTCTGTGCCAACTTCCCTGTTCTCGATCTTGATTCGAGAGTCGACGACATCAGGTTTCCCGCGAGATGCTGCTTCCGGATGCACGTTCGGAGAATTCGCGCAAGCCACTCGCTGGGTCGATAGAGCTTGCTATTTTCATTGCAGGAGAGGGGGAGAGTGGAGAGTGTTGTGTGGAAAGAGATGGGTGAGACGAGGGAGGGAGGATTGTTGTCCATGTTGTCTGGCCAGCGCCTCGTCCTCGGAGCGAGCGCGTAGCAGGTCTGTCTGTTGGTGATGAGCCGCATAATCAGACGGCGCCAGTCTGACGATGATGCATGCATGTGCCTTGACCAAGCTTCCAAGATACCAGCCTCTTCCCCATAACGCCATACGCCATCGAGACACATCCACCTCTCCTTCTAGGTTCAATCTTGCATATCAGTAACCTGGCCGTGCTCCACACCTCCTGCGGGCGCCCTTTTGTACCAGCATCAAGCATCATACTCCAGACATACTCTGTCGACTTTTCCACACCTTGTACCTCTGGAGACATCACACCTCCCGTCGATGACTGCTACAACTGCACGGCTCTCGCTTCTCTTCGGGCGTTGGGGATAAACTGCATGAACGGAATTTCTGCTGTGTCCAGCATGAGGGCGGTGGAAGGGCGTCGGATCCATATCTGAGGGACGCCTTAATCCTGAATACTCCCCTGCTCCCCCTCACCACACCCACCTTGGCCAAACGGGCAGGGTCCTAGGAACTCTGGACGTTCGAATTGATTTTAATCAATCTCCTCCAGCGGACATGGGGTCGAATCGGATATCCTACCCACGCTCCTTCACCCCCGAGAGCTTGCCGACGCTCTCGACCCGGGGCAGCTTGCAGCGAATTCGCCGATTTGACGGTGTGCAGAAGTCGAGCAGGACATGGGATAGCCTGCGTAGGGTAAGCTCTTGCTTTCCGCCCCTGCTGGATGACTGCATCGGAAGAAAGGGAACACAGAAAACTAAATAATGACTTTATAGGATGACGAACTCTGGCTGAAAGATGCCAACTGCTTTGTCCACCTTTACGAGGCGGCTACCTCGCGGAGAGGGCCTTCATTAAGGGTGCCTCTTCGATTACTCGAGCAAGCTAACAGCACCTTTCTCTTGAATGAGTGCTTGTATAAATCGGCGGCTTTGAGTCCGGTTTCCAGCGACGACGATAATTCGGATAGTGGCTATTGCGGATCGATCAACAGTATCACTGATCGACTCTCTCAACCCTGCGAGCTGTACATACCGGCACCTGCTCACCTCACGAGACAAGAAGCCTCCCTATATCACATCGGAACACGCAATTACTTCGCCTTCCTCTTGTCGAAGCCCGTCGTTGGCGAAAGCTTGGGAAGAGCGCTTGCCCAGCTCGCCCATCGAATCGAGGAGTGGCAGCCTGAAGCTGTCAATTCGACGGCTCTATTGGACTATTGTCAAGAGCAGGGGTACCTGGATTTCTCAGAAAACGTCGACTATGCATTGGCTTCTCTGTACCTCGCAGAACAAGCTCGGATAAACTCGATCTGGGTGGACGCGTTTGCACATTGCGTGGGAATGCAGGATCGACTTGACAACTGCATTGATGCTGAGGGGTTGAGCGAGACGGCGAAAGCGATGATCAGCAAGGCGGCGTTGGATATGGAGGTGCATATCTCTCGGATGACGAGAGCACTTGGCGAGTTTCTGGAGGATGACCTGGGACCGGATTATTTGGGCCTTTCGAAGCCGTTGAGAGCACATCTGGATCGATTCAGGAGTTACCTCCACGTTTACTACGTCAACCAGGTTGGATACTTCCCACCTGATCCCAACGACCCTTGGGACAAGAGGATGTGGTGCAGCATGTACGACGACTTCCGATACTTGTACGAGTTCCTGGCCGACACAAGCTCCTCGATCGATCCAACTAGCAACCACGGCCTCAACGGAGGTCTTTGCGTGGTGCAGAACGTCCAGGCCTTCGACGAACGACACAGCCACACTCCTCTGCCGCATCCACTTCCTCTTATACCGGACATGACAGCACGGAAGCGAGCTGGGGAGGGGCAGAGGAGCTTGCGAGGATTTAAACTGGGGCGTTCGTCGGAAGGAGCATCAGGTACGACCTCGCCAGAGAAGCAGGCCCTCGCACAAGCATCCAACAGCACCAATCGGGAACTTTTGAGCAACCGACTCGTGAAGGAGTACATCCACTTCGAGCGCCAGAAGCTGGAGGAGAAGGTCTCGATCAGCGAGGCGAGGAAGGTGAGATGGCTTTTGGTCTACGGGGTCCTGCAGATGCTCATCGGCATCACACGAGCTCCCACGGAGGTGCAGGACACGGATTCGTCATCGTATCCACTCTGCATTGCGACGACTGGCTGCTCGCCTCCGTGGGCACAGCAGCAGACGGTGTTGTGGGATTCTTACGACGCTGACCGGTCGTCGTCGGCGCGTTTGTCTGCTGAGATGGAGGCTGTGCGGAAGACGTTGGAAGAGGATCGGATTTCGATCCATCCGGACTGTGAGGCTGAGAGTGCGGATGATTACTTTGCTATGAATGGCATTTCGAGGTCGACGTCGGATATCAGTCTGAGTACTTCGTCGCCGCAGCTGTCGAGGACGACGTCGATTCGGTCGAGTGTGAATTCGCTGCATCGGTCTGTGGTGGGGAGTCTTTCGAGGAGGAATAGTGTCAGACGGGGGAGTTTGATCTTTCCGAAGAAGGAGATGTCGTTTTGCGATACTCTGGTCGAGACGCAGGTGAATGGCAGTGAGGGTGGAGAGGAGGAAAGGTCGCCACATCAGAGTCCAGTGACTCCAACCCGACACGACGAAGGCCAAATCTTCGAACTGGAAGCACCGCTCCCGGAGATGAACAGAGTGCCTACCCTCGAACTCCACCAACTCACTCTATCCAACGAGTCACACCCGTTCACCAACGAACAACCCCTCAACTCATCCGCCAGCCAGCTCTCCGCCCTGACGAGCCGATACAGCAACAACAACTCCAACACATCCTCCTACATCGAACCACCGACCACATCATCAAACCCCACCACGCCCTCCAGCGAGCTCTCCTCCCCCGAACGACTCCATCCTCCCAAACCCAGCACCAGCACCGCCGACCTCTCCACCTTCGACTTCGGCTTCAACGGCGCCCCCTCCCCCTCCACAACCTACACCTTCAAAGCAACCTCCACGCCCCCACCCACCTACCGCGCCAAACACCCCCCAACCTTCACCCCGCGCCACGCCAGCCGCGCCAAAGGCCTCTCCGTCAACGCAGGCACCTACTCGCCCTCCGGCGCCACGACAAGTCCCCCCTCGCGCCGCATCAGCCAGCTCCGCGCTCTCTCCACGGAATCCGTCGCGTCGGAGTCGAATTGGAGCGAGGGGAGTTCGGTTTATCCGGAGAGTAGCGTCCAGGCGGCGGAGATTGAGGAGGAGGAGATGAGGGGACGGAGGAGGTTGAGGGGGTTGGAGGGGTTGGAGTTTGGGAGTGTGGATGGGGTTGTTAGGGAGTGAAGTAGAGCAGAGAGTGGTGCAATTGGAGATGGGTGATGATTTTGTTGGTTGGGTTTTTTCAGCGTTGCATTTTGCATTCTTGTGTTTTGGTGGCACTCATTATACCCCGGGGTTTTTTATTTGGTTTTATGAGAATCGAGGGTTGTGGATGGACTTGTCGATACGCATGAAGAGAGAGAGAGCGAATGCATCTGACATGAACATGTCCCTTACCACAAATATTTCAAGCAGCCTCCTTACTTTTGACATGTCCGACGAGATCATCGTCCAAACAAAATTCCCCAAACCAGACAGCGCGTCCAAAGATCCCACACATCTTTTTCATCACGAGCTCTCGCTGCATCCTGGACACGCTCCGCTGAGCAGGATCTGGCGGGTACCTTTCCCCCCACCTTGACAGCTTCATGTCGTGATGTCTTTGCTGACATATCGAGGGTGAGCTGTTTTGACTTCGCTGGTTTCTGTGTGCTCATTCTCCCTCCACGGAAGACGAAGGAAAGGGTATATGTAAGAGGTGAGAAGGACTTGGAGTTGAATTTTGGTTGTGTTGAGGGCTAACGACGCTGCAGAGAACGTGCGTGTCTGTGGTTCGAGCAAGAGGAACGATATATTTGAGAAAGGACGACAAGTGTATTGGACAAGATGGCTGGGTGAGTATCACAGCACCGTTCTCCCTATCTCAATGCTGCACACGAACACAATGTCATCACCACCGAAGGGTATCCATCAACCCCTTTTCTCCCGCCAACCATCACATAGATCCCTCACCCCCCTCGCCCAAAAACTCGCCACCCAAGGCCCCGTCCGCACCCTTCCCATCGCCCCCCGCTTGATCCGCCTCCTATTCAACCACACCTACAGTAAGCAAATACCCCTCCAACCCCCATCCGACCCATCCATCTAACAGTACCCGCTCCAAGTCCTCCAAACCACCCGCGCAGTCTACGTCTGGGAACACCCCTACTACCCCCAGATCTACATCCCAGCGTCCGAGTTCGCGCAACACGCCCACAAAGCGCTGCAGCTCGAAAAGGGCTCCGAGATCAAAACTGACGACGGCACCCGCGTCGCCCAGTACTGGAAACTCACCGTAGGCGACCGCAGCATCGACAAGGCCATCGCGTTCGACGACGCCCTGGACGGCAAGGGCAAGGACCTCGCGGGGCTCGTCAAGGTCGATTTCGACAGCGTCGACCAGTGGTTCGAAGAGGACACGCCGATTTTCGTGCACCCCAAAGATCCCTTCAAGCGGATTGAGATTTTGTCGTCGACGCGCCATATTGTCGTGCGCGTGGGCGGGCAGAAGGTTGCGGAGACGGGGTTTGCGATGCATCTGTATGAGACTGGTGAGTTGTATCTTGAAGATTGTCACTTAAAAGGGAGTGAGACGGGTTTTGTGCTGATGGGCTGGTTCCTCAGGACTGCCGACGAGGTTCTACCTCCCCCTAACCAGCATCGACGCAAGCGTCCTCCGTCCCTCCAAGACAACCACCAAGTGTCCGTATAAGGGCACCGCGAAGTACTACAGCGTCGACCTGGGCGATGGGAAAGTCCATGAGGATGTAGTCTGGTACTATGATGCGCCTTTGCTGGAGAGCGCGACGATCGTTGGTGAGTTCCGAACCCCTATTCCTTGCTTTCAACGGTGGTGTAGGAGGCTAATGGGGTTTTGTGGATACAGGACTCTGCTGTTTCTACAACGAGAAAGTGGAGATTGAGCTGGATGGGGAGAAGTTGGAGAGTCCTGTGACGCATTTCAGTAACAAGAAGCCGGGAGAGAAACCTTCGATCTAAGTATCACGCAGTACCGGCGATGAATTCTCGTAAGATGTCGTTAAGATTGATGATGGAGGGAGATATGTGATGAGTGAGAAAAAGTGCACTATCGTCGATAATCTGTACACTCTTTCATTCATGCTCCGCTGCTCTACCAAAAAGGAAGCAAAAGGTCCCGTATATGCATACAGAACCTTGTAATGCGCGCGAGCCATCGGTCTGCCTCGAGGTTGATGAGCCATTCATCCCGTACTACACATGCCATGCCAGCCATACTCTCTTTCGTGTCACTCCGCGCTCCTCGCTCAGAACGCTCCAAGAAAAAACTTCGCCTCTCACGTAGAAAAAGGACCTCTCCGTCGAGGTCGAGAACGAATGGGGTATGATGCATCGTAACAAGCAACAAGCAAAAGGTATCCGCAGCTAAAAGGAAGACATGCCCTCCCCTGATCGCCCCATCGAGACACTTCCATGTGTCCGTGACGTCGTGCTGCTCTGTAAAAAGTAGCCCATCCCATCCCATTACCGTGCTCCATTTCCGTCTTTCACCAGTCTGTCATTCGGTGGTCGCTGCAGCATGTCCGCTTAATCACATTAAAAAAAAGTCGAGAGTTGTAGTGGTAAAAGTGTAGTGGTTGTATCGTAGTCGAATGCAGAGTCTGTGTCCTGCTCTGTCGGAAGTCTGTTTTCGGTGATTTCTCAGAAACTCGTGGGTGGGTCGTCGCGCAGTTTCGATGCGCTGCTCTTCTTCGTCGGTCCCATGATGCTGTTGACCGCCAGCATGCCGCTCTCACGTCGGCTGGCTTTGATGTCGCGTGGGGTTGGTGCACCTGTTCCGGTCATGCCATAGACAGTCGGCGAGCGGAGTACGTCGTTGAGAGAGCCATACCCTCCATCTCCTTGTGGAGCCATCTGATAGGTGGAATAGCTCGGGTGCATAGGGATCATGCCAGTATCCTCGGCGTGGTGGCCACCCATGGACTGGAACTGGGTCTGGTTGTACGAGGGCGTTGGAAGATCACTGAACATTTGCTTGCGTGGGGAGCGCAGGTCCGTGGAAGACGCACTCGTGTTGGGCCTGGCGTCGCGGGGTGACTGTGGTGCCTCTGCACTGTCAAGGGGTGAGCTGAAGATGCGGTGTTGTTCCTCGATGAACAGGGAGATGAGTGGTCCTGGAAGATTCAAGGTCGGCGAGAACACCACACCAACTGTCAAAGTAGTCAGCACGTGTCACCTGAAATATGATGAACGACACTTACGATTCCGAACTGTCATCTTGTTCTGCTCCACATTGTCCACAATACAGACCATGTAGGAGGACAGAGCATCCAGTAAGGCTCGATTTGGCGTTGGCAGCTTGTGAACAAGCGCGTTCACCTTGAGGATCTTCTTCTCCACGTCTTCGATTTCCAGGCACTTTAAGAAGTCGATATGCAAGTCTCTGGTGAGGATACTGGCGGGTAATTCTCGCAAGTACATCTTGAGGACACTCGCAACGGCATTGACCTCGTACTGGTTCTCATCTGTCAACAGATTGATGTCGCCCTCGTTGTTGAAGCGATCTTTCAACTGCCTGATGATGATGTTTGATCCAGACACACGAAAGATGCCCTCTTCACCTACGGCGTTCTTGGCGTGCAGGTACTCCAAGCACCGATACACGACAGCAGGTAGTTCAGTAGTTGCATCGGCTGGATGCGCCACAGCGACTGCCTCGGCCAGAGGGATGCCGAACACCACTCTGCCACCACCAAAGCGGTCTTGAGGAGGAGCCGACGGTGTCTTGGCACTATCGTTGGTGGCCAGATCGGAAGACGACCGTCCCCGACTGAAAGGCAGTCCAGAAAACATGCTGCGCTTCTTGTCCTTGAGTCCGGGAGTAGGCGGCGGCTTCTTGCCCCAGTCACCAGAGTTCTGAATGACATGGACGTTTGTGGGTGCTGAAATAGCCAGGTGGGTGGAAGATGGCTGCGCATCAACCGTGAGTTTGTCATAAGGTGGCGATGGCGTGTGAGGTACTCGTGGACTGGCTGGCGGTCCCATGATCGGTGCCTCGCCGGCGACCGTCTCGTTGTAGTTGACAGTTCGCACTTGGTCAATGGATTTGGACTGCGCAGGGTCCTTGCTGTTGTCTGAGCTGGGCCGCAGGTCATTCATTGATCTCTGTAGTCGAGGACTGCGCGGTGCGCTGATCTCAGTCTTGTAGATCTGAGCTTGACGGGCAGCTTGTGGCTCCTCGTCATCTTTGTAGTCGACGTATTGAAGCAGAGCCTCAACCCAGGCATCACGCTCGTCGTCGCTCTCGGCGCATAGAACATGTCTGACCAGGCTGCTTGAATCCTTCTTCTTCGGCTCTAGAATCAGGAATGCGTGCCTGAATTGGTTCTCTTCGTCGTCAGATGATCCCTGACTCGCATTGGATGACTGCTTCCCGATTTGTGCATTCTGAAGCTTGATCGACCCAAGGTGGGCACCTCCAGGGCCTTCGAAGTACTTCAGATTGGGCCCGTCGAGGACAAAGTATCGTGCTTTCCAACCACCAAAGTTCTTTCCGCGCTTGGTGAGATAGCCAGCTCGATTTGGACGCAGTGCCGACGCCGGAGATTCTGGCCGCCCGTCCAGGTTGGCACCGAAGTAATCGTCACCCTCGCCGCCAATGGCATCAGAGGAGAGGAACTTGCAGACGAACATGGCAGGCTTGTCGTTGGTGACTGAATCCAGCATCCTGTCAAAGTAGTGGTTCAAAGCTAGTCTCCTCGCATCGATCTTAGCTGGGGCGTGACCAGTGAACAGAGCTTTCTCCGGCAGGCGGTCTCGCACCGTGACCACAGATTTGACCTGCTGATCCAAAACCGCAAGCGAAGCGTAAGTCTTCTCGACTCGCCAAAGTTGTAGATTATCTGAACGCGAATGGACTGCCAGAATAAACACAGGGTTTTCGTCGGCGTGTTTGGGTGCAATGAAACTCGCCCGGGACGGTCTCATGCGCGACGAAGCGGTCTTGACGTATATCGACGGAAGTGCGTTTGGAGGTAGCAATAGGTCTGGATACTGCTCCGTGGTCAATCCTCGATAGATCTCGCCAGGCGAGTAGGCGACAGGATCACTTGAGGTCGAGGGTCGTTCGCGGTCTGGCGTGGCATCGGGCGAAGGCTTGAGCCGGTCAACGACTGCTGAAACTGGCTGAGGTTGAGGGTGCATCTGCTGGTGATAGGCTTTGGCTCTATCAAGATGAGGGGAGATCATTGCAAGCGGCGTTTGAGGCGGCAGTGGAATGGCCGATCGGGGTGCTCGAGGTGACAGGGGTAAGCCAGCTTTGGGGGACATAGGAATTGAACTTGTGGCAGCGTTCGTCTGTCGTGGCATTGGCGAGTTGGGGGGTCGGTCACCCGGTCTTGGACTCATTGGCAGGCCCGGGCTCATTAAGGACGGTGCAGTGTTGTTTCGCTGAAGCATGCCACTGGCATCTGACACTGCACGGCTGCGAACGATCTCGGCAGGATTGCCGGTAATAAATATCGGCGGTTGACGTGGTGCCTCTCGAGTTGGCTGCTGGACGATCTGTTCGCCGAGCTGTGGCACGGCGGTGGGCACTTCGATCTTGTCCCCTGATGGCCTGCTCTTGCTCTTCTTCTCCTTCTTGGAGCGGCTTCGCTGCTCGTCTTCCTGTCGTACCAATGCCTCTCGCTCGCGATCATCGTCCTCGCGAGTCTTTCTCCGGCCTCTGTCAATGTATTCTGAACGCGCGCTTTCCGGATCATCCTCGTATTCTGAGTCTGAAGCATCGACAATGTTATTCATAATGCTGGGATCTGCCTTGGGTGCATCAAGTTTCAAGGGCGCGGGTGGCGCCTTTCTCGTCTTTGGACTCGAGTAGTATTGGGTAGACGCGGGAGGACTCGTCTGCAGAGACGAATTGGACATGCTCTTCGAGTGACCATGTAGGAACTTCGGACTCTGTGTATCGACCAGCTTCGGCGACATTGGAGGTGTATTCGTAGTTGGCGCTCTCTGAGACATTGCCATGGCCATGGCTGGCCTCGCTTCGCTTGCTGCAGTCACAGGCACAGCAGTGGCGGTGTTGACTCGATCAAACTCACGTGAAGCGCCGCTCAAGCTGTTTGCAGACTGTGGTGTCGCTGGCAAGCCGGAAGAATGAGCTGCGGCATCCTGAGGCGTGTCTGATCGCCCACCACTTGCCCCTGGGGCTTCTGAACTGTTGCTGGTCTTGCGAGTATCCACACTGATGTCGCGTGACATGTCTGAAGGAGGCTCCATGTGAGAGGGAGAAGGACTTGCTTCTTGCGAATCTGGTCCATCGCCCACAACTGATGTTATGAGCGAAGGCGCAGAAGTCGATTGCGCAAGTTGCTCCTTCAACTTCTTCCTGTAACGTTCGTTCTCTTTCAAAGCCTTTTCCAGGTCCTTGTTCAGACCAAGTATCATCGACCTCTGCTTCTCCACCAGCCTCCAGAGCTGAGCATTGTGAGAAGCGGCCTGCTGCCTCTCTGCAATCAGCTTCTGAAGCGCAGCCTCCGCAGAGCCTGCTGCGGTTATCAGAGCGCCGGCATCTTGTGGGCCGATATTATCGGAGACACGATATGCATTATTGGCATTAGCGGTTCGTTGGGAGGCGGATGATATAGATGAGACGGTCGAGTCGATAGAAGCGGTTCGATGAGCCATTATAGGACCACGTTCTGGGCGAGTGGCCGCTTTGGAGTTGCTCATGACCGTGGGAGAGGTGGGAGGAGAAATCTGAGGTGCAGCGGCAAGGACTGGTGACGAAGGGCTGCTGAACGTGCGGTGATGATGCGACTGGATCTTGCCAGCCGCCCTCTGCTCGTCCGCTACAGCCTGGCGCGTAATGGCTTCGCGAATGTCATCCTTGCCCGTGACCTTCTTCGCAGGATTCGGCACCCTCGGTTGGCGGGCGCTGTGGTGATCGGTGGTGGTGCCGTCGGGGGAGGTGGGAGCGGAGGGTGTGCTCGACGGGACGGGCGACTGTTGGATCAGAGGAGATCGCAGACGAGAGTCTGAGGCAGCGTGAGAATCTTGCGGAGGCTCGTGGGCGGTGGTGGTTGGCGCGCGAGTCGCAGGGCCTTGCGTGGTAGTCGAGTGATAGTGCTGAGCGGGCGGCCACCCAGGGCGAGGCAAGGGTTGGGCCATTTGGTGATAGCTTAACTACCGTAGTTAGGCCCTGGCTATCGAATAAAAGCACCCGAGCTCGTTGTGACCAGGGTGCTGTTCAAACATGCGCCGACGAATTAGCGCGCGAGGCCAGGCGCTTATACGAGGATGATGGTCAGACGGCGGCCAGCTGCTCTCGTCGCCACGGCAGGCCACGGCTCAGATGACGGCGGAAGAATGACGCGGGCGGACACGCATCGCAGGGCGTGCTGGCCGCGGTGGTGGTGGTGCTCGAGGGGGTGGTGCTGACCTGGTGGAAGCACTTGGGGAGCAGCAGCAGCAGTGTCGAGGTCAAGGATGTGTGATTTAGGCGCAGAACGCCATCCGCCGCTAGGGATGCACGAGCCCTCTGCTACAACGTTCTCTGTTCGATCGAGACTACCTCTACATGTCCATACTATTGAGCTGCTGTCGAACGAGCCCTCACTGATCACTATCGAGATATGGACTACGAGAACGGGGCTATTGGCATGCTGAACCACTCCGCCGCCGCGCCAATGGCGATCCCCCTCTTGCTTGATTGATGCCAGGTGAGGTGTGGTGTTTCAGCGTGTCGAGTCCAGCAGGTCGGGTCCCTGCTGTAGCACCTGGACACCACCACTCTCACAAGCTACAACCCGCCCGTCATCATTGATCTGCCCGCCCAGTCGCTGCCACCAGGCGCATGAGCCCTCGTCAGCCTGATGGAGGGTGTGAGCAGGTCTCGCACGCGATATTGGCTGTTCCGCGGGCATGGTGAGACCGCCCAGCCTGGCCTTGCCGCAGCCAACGTGGCTCGCTCGTCCACCACAGGTTCCTCTGCGGTTGTCAGCAGCTTGTCACGTCCATCCATGATCGTTCTGGGGCTGGTGGTGCTGTCCTTGTGACGAACGCCCGCTCTGTGCGGCGACTTTTGGCTGTCACATGTCCCAAAGTCAATCTGCTGCTTGTGCAAGGGCTTCGCCTGCTGCCGAGCATCCACCACTCATAACGCAAAGATCGACGCAGGGTGTTCGTTCCTGCGACTCGCGCTCCATCTCGCTAGTCGATATTTGATGATGCCAGCAGTGAGATGGTTGCCAACTCTCCCTCTCGGTTTGCCTGGGACGTGTTACAGCCGCCAAAAGTCAATCCCGTATGACAGTTGCCATGGGCGTTCCATACGCCAAACGAAACTCTCACCAGATAGTGCCTCTTGACTTTCCCCACGCAGCATCTCACCCAGCTTGTTACTGACTTACCCCAACATGATGTTGAGAGCCTCCTCAGCCTTGAACATCACACAACCGCCACGTGCCCATCTGTTCAGGATGGATGCCTCGCCTCGCCCCGGCCAGATGTCGTAGCCGTCATCGCGAAGCGGTCGGTAGCCCAATTCGAGCGCTTGCAATTTAAACGGTCTCCGTCACAGGCGCTTACCTCGGAAAATCGATTTATCAAACATGATGCAGTCCAAATCCTCGCCCGGAGATCAAACCATCCGCCGCTCGTTTGATCTGCTTTCGGTCAACATATATACAGATACGGTGCCATAGCCGATGGAGGTGGTGGAGTGAAGTGGGCAGGACCTGCATACCAAGCTTCGCGCTGATGGCTGCATCGCTCAGGGGAAACTTGCATAAACCGCACGCGCTACTCCAGGACGACTTCTTGCTCAATGCTCATGCGCACACCCGCCCGTTTGATCGCCTTGGAAACGATGCAGATTTCAGGGACGGACCTTATCGCAGCCGGCGCCTTCGATAGCAGGATTCGGGCCACTCCACTTGTCAGCTTCCTCCACCACCATCACCGGACTTGGCTCGCTTCGAGCCGACTCTTCTACGGTAGAGGGCTTTGGATCCAGACTTTCTGCTTGCTGACAACTGCACCTCGTTTCTGGCGAAGCAATGTCTCGATACTCGGTGGACAGAAGATATTGTCGGGCTGGATCTCAAATCAATGCCCTATACCCGACGTCCGCCGTCGGCTTGATGAAGATGAGCAAATGGCCAGGTGCTAAAGATGGATACCAGGCGTCATGCTTGTACCTGGACGAACAGACCACCTCTTGATCTCATGGACTAACCAACCAAACCCTTCTAAAAGCATTCACCTCACGACTCGCTACGAAACTCAAAACAGTTGGCATGAAAAATACCTGGACCATGCACATCATACTTGCATCAACGCTTTAAATGAATGACGAAATCGACTCTGCTTCCAAGCCAATCTACATGCGAACCACCGAACAAGCATATCGCCTCGCCTCGTCTCGCCTCGGGTGCTGGTCAATAAAACATCCCAGTCCATGTATAGATGCCGCCAAGGCCGCCATTTTGCATCGCTTGTGGACATCCGAATTGGGCGACTTCAGACTTGATAAGGCCTCCTACTTCCTACTACTGGCAAAACCACAGTCCATGATATCGACTTCCCTGTCGTCGCTTTCTGCACATTCCTATCGAACCTGCGGATAACACCCAAACCTCCCATCCCCCTCATCCCACCCCACACACTGATGACAAGTCAACACATTCCCAGCATCCACTTCCCTCTTGATCGCCAAGAACCTCTCGTAATTCTTCTTTCCCCAAAAACTCTCCTCGGGATTCGGCTCATACGTATCACCTTCGTTCTGATACGCACCCTCAGGCGTGATGGCCCGTAGCGGGTCTGGGGCTCGCGTCATTGCATTGTAGACGTTCGCCACGCTGCCGAACCCGCCGTATGTGCTGTCGGCCGGGTCCCAGGTAGCTTAGAAGAGGGAGTGGTAGTAGGAGGTTCGCCAGGCGGGGTTGAGGCTGCTTTCGCCGGGGCCGCCGGGTTGGTCGGAGGGTGGGAGGGGGTAGTGCTGAGGAGGAACCATCAGGAAAGCCCCTGGCACTGGGGCGGTCTTCAGGATGGACGTAAAAGTATCTATGAGTTGGGATTTCTTCGCTGGAGTAGCGAAGTTCTGGGTCGAGATTAGGCGTGAGGCCATAGCGACGCCCGTCCCGACGCCTTGCTTCGAGAGGGACTGGGCGATGGCACTGTTGTAGTATTCCCAGTAGTTGGCGTGGGTCTTGATTTCCACGGTGATGGGCACGGAGAGGTTGGGCAGGAGGGCTGTGGCGAAGTCCGTGGCGGGTTTCATGGAGGCCTTGGCTTCGTCGAGGGTGAGTTTGGGAGTAATCATGTCGATGAAGATGAGGCCGACGCCTTTGACCCCTGCGGCCATGTAGCCGCCCCAGCCGTCGGCGGACCACTGCTCGGTGTTGTTGACGACGAGCGAGACGGCCTGGTGAATGCCGTCGACGAGGTCCAGGTTTGGGGCGATGATGGTGGCGTGCTGCAGGGGCAATTCGGGATACACTCGACTCGTGGTCTCCATGAGCACCCCAAACGTTCCTCCTCCTCCACCCCTCAACGCAAAGAAAATGTCTTGATTCTGGCACCGGTTCGCCGTCACATACGTCCCATTCGGCAGCACGGCCTTCATCTCCATGACATTGTCGACGCCAAGTCCATACGTCGGCGACAACGCGCTGTGGCCACCACCTGTCACCCATCCCCCAGACGCACCGACTGTGGGCGACGTCCCGCCGATGGCCATCATACCGTGTGCATGTGCAGTCTCATAGATGCCCTGGAAGCCCTGACCGGCGCCATAAGTGAGTGTTGGGCCAACGGGGGCGGAGGAGCCTTCAGGCGTGAAGTCGGGCGTAAGCTGGATAGGCGGCTGGACGTTGTGCATCCTTTCATTGTCTTATCAGCGTATATATCATAGTCAATGAGGGCTGGAACTCGCCAAAGCGCCAAAGCACCAGGAGCTGCACTTCGTCCCTTGTAGTCGTGACCCGTATTCTTCACCACAATGGGAACACCAGTCTCGTGTGCAAACGCCAATACAGCCGCCACATCAGACGGCTCTCGTACATCAACATAGTACGACGGCACATTTCCCTGATGACAAGTCTGCAGAACCTGATCCGCAACACCAAGCGGACACCCTTGCTGCGTGGTCTGGCAGATGCCGAAGTTGGACGTGATGTAGCCTCCGGGGTGGTCCGCGATGAAGGAGGAGTTGGAAGTCTGAGTTGAGATTTCGGCGCATGCTGCGATGTTGGGGACGTTGGTTTGGGTGGTCGTGCCGTTGGAGTAGCTTAGGTAGCAGGGGAGGGCTAGGGGCTGAGTTGTGTGCAGCCTGCCTTTTACTGAGGCGTTTAGGGAGAACAGGTCGAATGCTGGGATGGCTAACGCTACAGCTGTCAGGCTGGTAAGCAGGAAGATCGCGTTGAGCAACATAGCTGATCGAGACATAGATGCCATGCAACGCATTGGCAACGAGATGCAGATTTCAGATCTCGAAGACAGACCACAGAACCCGACTTCTTTAAACAGCAATGCAATACCTGTGAAGCCTTCATCAATAAAATGCTGCCGAGGCTGCAAAGCAACATTGCTCACATTGCAACCGCGAGTTCGTCGATCCGAAGTTAAAGAAAACGAGGTATACGAACTGTGCGTCGATTTTTGCATATCATTTCTCGGCAGCCATCAAAGGCGTAGTGCCTTATTCTGGCGGTTGGTTTACTACCACCGTGCTTCGATTTGATGCGGGCATTGAGCATCTTGGATGACGGTCAGTGGCAAGTCTGTCGTTTGGTGCATCGAAATTCCACCCATGGGTAACGATTAGAGTCACAGCTGAAGGAGCCGCCACTCTTTGCAAAATCCATGGGGACAACATCCTCACATCCCCTTCAACGAGACGATCTCACCAACCCAACCACCTTTTCCCTCTCCTCTTCAAAGCCCCATCCTCCCCGTCGCCACCCTTTTTCCTCCCCACCCAAAACTCCGCCACATACCCATTCCGATACAACACCGTCCCATTAAAATTATACACAACCTCCCTCTCCTCCCTCCTCTCAACCACAAACCCAACCTCCTCCGCCACGGCAATAACTTCCTCCAAAGTCAACTGCACGAACGGCGCGCTGCCATACAAGAGCGGGCCTGCATTGATCCAGATTCCGCCCGGGCGGAGTAAGGAGTGGATTTTCGTGAGGTAGGCGAGGAGGTTCCGGGCGGTGTCGATGAAGAAGAGGGTGGCGATGGCGGAGTAGGTGTTTTCCGAGTGCGGGAAGAGGAGGGTGAAGTCGCCCGGGACGAGGAGGGTGTCGAGCGAGGGGGTTATGGGGGTGGTTATGTTGACGGAGCGGGTTATGTCCTGGCGGGTGCGAGCGTGGGACCAGGATTCGAGGAAGGGATGGAGGTTGTGTGGCCGAGAAGTCGATGTGATGTATCGATAGGCGAGGTTCATAAAGTCGTCTTTTTCGTTCGTGGTGACCGACACGCGATCCGAATCTAGAAGCGCGATCTCATGCGCGAGTCGACCGAGTCCTGCACCTGGGACGAGCACATTATAATCCCCAGGATGGTCCTGCTCTTCGTCAAGATGCCTCGCCACTGCATCAAGAATATACGGAAACGTCGCTTCTCGCTCTGCATGTCCATCGATGGACCAGTCCCGCACCACATGCTTCAAGGCGTGGGAGGTATGCGTGCGAAGCATTTTGAGTTTATTTTCCTTTTGTTTCGGTTCCTGGGCTTCGAAGTCTTTGACGAAGTCGTCGAGTTCAGAGCGCGACATGTCGTAGTATACCAGCGCCTTCTCAACGATGGCCTTGGTCAGCACTGTGTTTTTGTCTAGCAGGGAGCGGGCGATGTCGAAGTTTCTGTTGTAGGAAATCGTTGATTCGAGAATCTATGTCTTCAGTCAAACCTGCATGTCATCCATAGCTGAGATGTAGTAGCCGACCTTTTTGTGGTCCTTTGGGACATGCTTGTACAACGACTCGAAGCGATCGATTTCCGCTCCCGCAATGTCTCGATATCTGTCATAGCCATGAAGTGCTTCGAGAACACTCCAGCGAGGATGTTTGTTGTTCCATCTGCCGTGGCGTCGGTCGATTTCGTGGAGGACTCGCTCTCGCTCGAGGTCGTGTCTTTGATTTCCGAGCCTGCAGTCAACATCGAACAGGCGATTGATACTAGCAGCTGGACATTGTTGTATCGATCTGCTGGCATGTGCGAACTCTAAATATGAGTTCAAAAGTAGCAGCACAATCGTTACACTGCTCAGACAATGGTGCATGCCCCTCATGTTCAGGCTTTTCCCTCGGGCTACCGCAGTATCTGCATTTGAATGAAATCGCCTGCTCGCTATCCCGATAATGTGTGGATACCAGCCAGCCAGTGTGTACATCGAAGAAAGACCTTTCTTCAACCTATGCAGTGAGAACGAGCTGTGAACATGCTAAGAAATGCCAATGCTGGGATGCAGCACCTTGATGGACGCCAGGTGGGAATGTAGCCTGTTGTGTTCTTGGCTCTTTCATGAGATCGCAACGACGAATTGGTATTTTGCGTTGGATAGCACATTGCATATGATAAATGAGATAATGGAATGACATCTTACGTGATTTGTTCGTGGTCATTGACGAAAGTGTCTTTCTTTCTTTCTTCCAGGATTGCCTTTCCGGCAAGACGAGCTTTCAAGGCCGTTGTGTCGTTCGAGTATTGCTCTTTGGCCCAAGTGTCCTCTAGTTTCTTGAAACAATTGCGCGGTAATAATATCGAAGAATTGGTGGATTAAATTCCTCAGTGTGGCCTGCTCCACGACTGCGTCGATCCAAAGCCGATAAATCGATCATACAAAGTCTTTCTTCAGCAGGCATTGCTTTTCGAAGTCGAAGTCTGCCTTTGATCTCATGTTGATGATACGGACACCGAAGGATGGAAAATCCACGGACGATCTTTCTTCGTCCAGGAGTATGGAAAGCTTCGTGCCTTCAGGGAAGGTAGAGCTCAGGTGGGGCAGGAGATAGTAGATCAGCAATAGCAACACCGGTCAATCCTGGTATGCCAGTCCGTACAAAGTCGTACATCTTGCGTCGATTGAGCTGCCTCAGCGCTTCGCCTTTGAGGATAATCATGGCTGCTCTGTACTACGTCGCCAGATTCAGCGTGGCGCTTGCCGTGCCTTTGATCTTGTCAGCCTTCGCGCCTCGCTCGACATCTTCACCAATCCACCCCACGCCACGAGATAAAAGCAAAGCACCATCACAACACGCCCTTCGCGATCAGAGCACCTGGCAGCCAGCAGAGAAAAGGACGCCCACCAAGCTCTCGATGCGGAAAGGATCAAGAAAAGTGAGGGTCAGTCGGCGGAAAGAGGACGAATGAAGGAATACTCGGTCTATGTTTGTAATATCAGCCGAAGAGGCCAGAGCCGGCGTACTTGCTCGACCATCGGTACGCGGCAGGCATCGCTTCGAATCGGTGGTACAAAGGCGCACAGAACCGCAAGGCGTACGAGAGCGGCAGGTTGGATCGGTCTGCAAGACGTCGAGTACAAACGGATGGAGAGGCCAAAAGGCGCGTGTAGCACATGGAAATCGGGGGTTGAACGCGTGAGGAGAGTTGCGTGGAGGATAAGCAGGAGCAAAGCAAAACAGAGGATGGCGGAGGTGGTGTGTAGGACAAGGGGGTCGGCTTGGTGAAGCCCTCGCGTTTCTCGACCTCGTGAAACTTGGAACTCAGCCCCTGTGCTCCAGAAGATCATGACCCTTGCCCATGACACGGTGGATCCATGCCCTCATCAGCGTTTGGCATGTCGACAGTCATGAGAAGGACGTCAATAGAATGACGCTTTGTTTGATGCAGTGTCCGTCAATAGACTTTCATACAAATTCAGAGAAGTTGAAATCGTCCCTGACAACGGTTTGAACGATTGATGAAACGGCTGGAGAGAGGGTGGTGGGGCGTGGGGTGTGATAAGCTTTTATAGTGGCTCTGTGTTGCGAAAGCCTGGATCGGCGCGGCCAGTCGCCGTGGATGTGGCCTGAGTGAGACGCTGGGCTGCCCTGACTGAACGAACGACGCACGCTGACGCTCAACTTTCAATTCAGTCTCCTTCCTCGCCCTTCCACCAACAACACCCGCTCCTCCACCACGACAACTGCCACCACTGTACTCCCACGACCTGCCCATGCACCCGTTCATGGCAACATGCCGCCCGGACGACCCCCAGGCGCTCATGGATCTCTGCGGGTGCGCGACGTAGCCCTCCTCTTCACCTTGGGTTTCGCTCCCCTCGCCGCGGCCGCTCTGCAGCAGCAGCCGTACATATCACCTGAGCAACATTCGACCGACGGATTGGCCAATGCGGCCTCGTCGGTAGAACAGCGATGGCACGCATCCGTGGCCGACTCGCTGCATACACCGCTCAGCGGACAACGCGGCTTCCGTGATACGGATGCCAATGTAAACAACAAAGACAATTCCGCGCGGACTCCAATCAACCAGCGCGCCCTTGCGACTGTGTCCTCCCCGTCCGAGTCTCACTCGGCGAGTGGACAGCCTCCTGCCCAATGGTCGGCCACGACGAGTGCTGGCCTCACGCGACGAACGGCGCGGTCTCTGCAGGACTGGCAAGTCGAGGACATTATGCTCCTGGCGACGGTTGACGGAAAGCTCCACGCACTAGAGAGAGCCACTGGTCATCCAAGATGGGTCTTGGAGACAGACAGAGAGATGGTTGAGACTACACGACACCGCCGACAGAACAAGACTGTCGATGAGCAAGGGGTGGAGCAGGAAGATCCGCTATTCATCGTCGAGCCCAGCCAGGATGGTAGCATATACTTGCTGGCTCCAGGCTTCGGCCTTCGAAAGCTGGACTATACTGTCAGACAGTTGGCAGAACTGTCACCATATGCAGGAGATGGATTCCCCGCGGTTGCCTACACCGCCGAAAAGAAGAACACACTTTATACTGTCGATGCTGCCACTGGCAACATCCTCAAGTCTTTCAGCTCTGCTGGATCTATTGTCAATGATGACAGGAGTTGCAGACGAGCGAGCCCACTGGACGTCGAGGCCAACGAATGCGAGCCCATCGGCACTCTGACAGTCGGCAGGACTGAATACACCATTGGAGTGCAGGACAGGAACACCGGTGAGCCAATCAGCACCATCAGATATTTCGAATGGGGCCCCAACAACCGAGACCAAGATCTCCGCAATAAGTACAAGGAGACAATGGATCACAAGTATGTCTACTCCAAATACGACGGAGAGATTCAATGTATGGACTACAGCCGGTCGAAATACCACACTGCTCTCAAGCCCAAGTACAGGCAGAAGCTTTCATCCCCTGTTGCGAGGGTATTCGATGTCGTCCGGCCAACAGACGACCTGTCCAGCGATGCTTCTCTTGTCATCCTCCCTCAGCCTGTTGGACCCAGTGGCGCCGAGTTGGACGATGAAGTTGAGAGCGTGTGGGTTGATTGCACAAAGGCTGGCAACTGGTATGCGTTGTCAGAGAAGAAATACCCAACTGTCACCGAAAAGGCACCCGCAGCAAGGTACCTTGAGGCTGGAGACTCCAGACACCTTCGTCTTGAACGCAAGCACTTTGCAGGTGTCCACTACCTGAGCCTCAGTGAACAGTATACCGGGTCGAACCAGGTTGATGGAGGTGGCATGATGACCATCGATGGCCCGCCGGTAGATACGGACATTGAGAAAGCGACTCCAAGAAGGGAGAAGACTGATCACTTCTCGATATTGCAGACACTGGTCGTTTTGGCAATCATGGGTCTATGTGGTGCTGGCTTCATGTATCAGCAGCAGCTTGGACTGTCGCCGTTGAACATGAAGCAAATGTTCAAAGCTCCAGAAGTTGCTGTGCCTGTGGGAGAAGACGTTCCAGAGATTCAAGTCGAGGATGTGAAGATCCGTGAGGCAGAGCCTGCCAAGGAGACGATTTTCCCACAGGACACCAAACCTTCACCACAAGTCCGATTTGCAGAGTCAGTGAAGGTGGACGAGAAGCTTGACGAAGCTGTTGCGGAAGGTGAAGATAAAGTGGAAGATGGAGGTGAACCTAAGAAGAGGAAAGCGACACGAGGCAAGCGTGCTGGCCGTAAGCAGAAGGAGAAAGAAGCAGCACAAGCGGAGGCTCGCGCGAAGAAGACTGGAACCATCACCCAAGCAGCAGAGGTCATAACGGTCGCCGATTCTGAGAGTCCTCAGGTCACTGGACCGCTGCAGATCAACAGCCTTATCATCAACACCGACAGCGTGATCGGACAAGGAAGTTGCGGCACCATCGTCTTCACAGGCTCATTTGAAGGTCGCGAAGTTGCTGTCAAGCGAATGTTGGCCCAATACTACGAATTGGCTTCACAAGAAGTGTCGTTCTTGCAGCAAAGCGATGACCATCCGAATGTCGTCCGATACTTTTGCCAGCAGAAGGACAACCACTTTCTGTACATCGCCGTAGAGTTGTGTCAGGCAAGTCTGTTTGAGGTCTGGGAAGCTGAGAACGCCAAGACGGAGGAGCGACGACAGCGATTGCGAGCGTTGAAGATCACGATGCAACAGAACATGACCAAGACTTTGCATCAACTCGCTGCCGGCCTGTGCCATTTGCACAACCTCCGCATCATCCATCGCGACATCAAACCACAGAACATCTTGGTTGCCTACCCCAAGAAGACCCAGCAACCAAACGATACTCGTCTGGTGATCTCCGACTTCGGCCTTGGTAAGAACCTGCCCGAGAATGTCAGTACACTCGTCGACCCGACTGGTAATGCGGGCACATCTGGCTGGAAAGCGCCCGAGTTGATCAGCCAGCCCAAAGAGACGACCAGCAACAACACCCACAGCACGTCCAATGGCAGCGAGAGCGGCACACTTGGCTTCAGTGGCGTCAAGCGCGCGGCAGACATCTTCTCGCTTGGCTGTCTCTTCTTCTGGGCGTTGACCGATGGTGTGCATCCCTACGAAGACGCGCAAGGCTGGCCACAGCTTCGCGAATACAACATCAAGCAGGGTAAGAAGAATATGGAGGCGCTTCAGCAGTGGTACGACGCGTATGAGCCCATGCAGTTGATATCATCAATGCTGGCGCATCAGCCAGAGAACCGACCAACCGCCCAAGCCGTGCTCAACCATCCGTACTTTTGGACACCCGAGAAGCGCCTGGCTTTCCTGTGCGATGTGTCTGACCATTTCGAGAGAGAGCCACGTGGCACTTACGACGACGGATACGCTGGCGACTCACTGCATCTTCATATGCTCGAACAGCGGGCTGTGGAAGTGATCGGCGAGCCCTGTGATTTCCTCGGCAAACTCGACCGATCGTTCGTCGATACACTGGGCAGGCAACGCAAGTACAGCGGCAACAGGCTCCTTGATCTCTTGAGGGCGCTTCGAAATAAGAAGAACCATTATGAGGACATGCCAGAGGATGTCAAGAAGCGGGTTGGTCCGCTACCTGGCGGCTATCTCAACTACTGGAGCCATAGGTTCCCGAAGCTGCTGATGACTTGTTATCAGGTGGTTCATGACTTGAATGTGCAAGGCAATGATCGATTCAAGGGGTATTCTGAGCTTGGTAGTTCGTAATGGAGGACAGCTTCCATACTGCAATGTCACGGTCTACTCGGTCTACTCGTCCACGGCGACTTTTACAGAATCACTTTCTTCCTCATCGTCTGAATCCCGCATCCACAGCGTCAAAGTGCAAACTTAATGCCCACGATCTTTGATCATGCACCCACCGACCACATGCTTGTTCAGTACTAACGACCGAGTTGCAGCACCCGCTTGATCAATCAATCTGCTACGACTGTCGCCCCGATCATTGGGAAAGGCATTCGTCAATGGACTACGTCGTCGATCCGCTCCAACACAGAGCATCGGACGAATGACGCCGCAGGAGGCAGCTACATAGTGCATTACATCCACTCATCATCCCGATCAACAACCTCTCCGCAGCTCCAACAACGTGGGTACCATGTGGGCAGTCGAAGGAACAGGCTGCCTCTGCCATGCCATTGGCGATGCATGATCAACAAGAATGGGTTGAATACAGACACGGCGCCTGCTCAAGTCGAAAAAGTAGGCGGCGGTTGTTGAGGCATTGCGAGATCTGGCCTGTCAGGCGGTGCCAACCTGCCGCTTTTTGGCGCGGCGTGCAGCGTGTACTACGCGTGGGATGCAGCTCAGTGGTCGCCTGCTCGCTACCTATAGCGCCAGGTAGATGCTCTCTCTTCGGACCAGCGTCTCGCTCAAGGACGCAGCATCCGATGACGCGCGCCTACAACTCGCCTTGCACCTGACTTGAGCGGTCTGGAGGCTGGCAATGGCATTCTGCTTGACGCCGGCCGCGGTCGACCAGACGAACAACGTTGATCGGGGGGAAATGGCAGCGCTTGCCAGCAGGCACCGCAGAGGCATAAAGTGCAGACGGTTTGCCGTGCCACATGATCCTCGTTCACATTTCATCACGATTTTGCCTTTCGCTAAGTCAGCGTCCGCATCGCAAGGTTGTCCCAGTCCCGAGCGACGGGGAAAACGCTTTTTGTTCGTGATTTTTTTGATTGGACCGTCCCCAATCCTGAGGAGAACGATTGGTCCATCGTCGCCATCCTCGACCCGACCCAACGAGCTGGGGCCGGCTTCACTCCACGGATCGACGACCAACTCTGCCTCCACGCGAGAACCAACACCTCCCCCTTCGCCCTCACCGAACAACGCCAGCACGCACCTGTCCGGCACAGCTGAACGTGAGGCCTCTCTGCTGCCATTGCCAACCCAGCGACGGCCCAACCGGCCCAATCACGACGTGGGCGGCTACGAGTTGAACGTCGGTTTCAACGTCCAGGGTTTAAGCGCCGAGTCGACGTGCTGCGAATCACAATCATCACAGGCCCGTGGCAGCTGCGGCACGTTTGATCGTCTCTAGCTATTCTCAGCCTGGCTTCGACCCAAGGATCAGGAGCAGGCTCCCATTGGGCACCCGGCACGCTGCGTGCATGCGGCCAGCGTCACCTCCAGGCAAGACAGGACGACATTCTGCTTTTACGCGCCCGCACCAGAAATAGCTGGGCAAGCGCTTCTGCGCAGCTCGTCGGCCGTCCGTCTTGTTGTTGCTGTTGCATGGCAGCGACACAGTGCTCAGAAGCACCGCCGGCCAACATTACCCCCAGGTAAGCCGTGCCCATGATTTCGTTTAAACCACCACAGCCCTGCTTCGTCTGCCTTCCCCTCCCCGCCGCCCTCTCTTCACCGGTGTGAAGCGTGTGCTTACTGTAGCACCACAGGCCTGCGGTCTCGTCGTTGCCGATTCATTCATTTGATTCTTCGGTCACTCGCTCCCGCAAACGACGACGACTCGCAACCATGGCTTCTGCGACTGCCACTGCCACCATGGCCGCCGCGGGCTTCGACAAGAGAGCCAGCACCGCTTCGTCGTCTCTGCAAACTCCAGGATCTGGTACCTTCCCATCCGAGCTACTGAGCCCCATGGCCGCTTCGCCGAGTTTCAGCAAGAGGGAAGATGCCTTGAAGACGCCCATCACCCCTCCATCCGCGTACCTGGACTTCCTCAAGAACTTCTCGCCAGCGATCCAAAGCCCCGCGTCGACGGGTACCAGTGCCCGCTTCAGCTTCCACGAGAGTAGCTTCGACAAAGCGTCAGATAAAGCATCCGACATATCTGGACCCAAGTCCTCATCGATCAGCCCACCCACATCTCAACCAGCATCGCAGCCCCCACTATCCCGCAACACATCCTACGACTCGAACAAGTCCACCGCTACCGAGAGAAGCGATGCCTCGACGGAAAGCATCGAACGCTCCAAACCACAATCCCCACGCATCATCATCCCACCATCCCAGTTCGCCAAACCAGCCGCTCCTAGATCAGCACGGGGTACCCCTCGACGACTGCACATCCCCCAGTCACCCGCCTTCTCACCCGCCCTTGGCTCAGCCCTATCCACCCATTCCGTCCCATCACCATACTCCTCTACCCCAATCAGCGCCGCACCATGGAGCGCATCATTCTCTCGCGACTACACCAACGCCGAAGCGAACGCGAATGGCCCCCCTGGCAAAGTACATGTCCGACAAGTAGTGACGAGGACGGTCACGTACTGTCGGACGCCTTTGGACCCCGCACCCAAGGGCAAGAGGAGAAAGATTGAAGTCGAGGAGGCTGACGAGGTCAGTACTGTCGACTCCAAGTCGGAGGTCTCGTGTGAGGATGCGAACGATCGACCGATCAAACAAGAACGAGTTGAGAAGGCCGATAAGGAGGGTCCGACGACGGGCGAGATGAAGGGTGATGTGTAGGGTGAACTGCCCATTGCCATATCCCCTCATCGACACTCACAACATCTGCGACCTACGGACTACTCAACATCAACAACCAACTTCAACGACAGCACACCCTACTGCCACCACCACCGCCACCACCACAACATCCCCTAACATCACCGACACCTTTCGTCACACTTCTTTTTGTGTTTGTGTTTTTTGGTTCAATTGAACCAGATGACGACCTTATGATGAATACCACTCTGTTAGTGTTGGAAAACTCAGGCAAGGACGAAAGAGTCTTGCTAGAGAGATCTTGTTATTTACCGGTATTACAAAGCCTTTATCGAAAGCCTGGCGCTCAGAGAGGCGTAAGAATACGGAGTTTTGTTTACCTTTTGATTTGTATGGAGGAGAGGGAAGGAGGGAATTGGTTGGGACGGAAGATCATCTATTTGGAAAGATGGTCGAGGGGATTTTGTTTTTTCTACGTTGAACATGGAGATGTGGAGAGAGATTTTGAGGGATGGAGGGGTGGTTCGAGAAAACAGAGAGATGAGAGATAGGAAAGAAGAACTATTCATATTACATCTACCTCCACATCTCTTCAGGGCATTTCGCTTTGCCTTCGGAAATGTTTGCCCCCATCACCTCGATTGTCCTCGAGAACCAAACATGAACTCATCTCACTCATCTAACCTCGCCCTATCTTAACTCAACCGACAATTGCCACAAAGCAAATCCTCCCCTCCCTATACCAAACAACCACGCCGCCCCTACCCCTTCACCCCTCACAGCCCTCTCCACTGCAAGACGAAACCGTCATGCCCAACCTGCAAATCAACCTCCCCCACCCCATCCACGCGAACCTCCTCGCCACAATCGAAACCTACAACGGCGCAGAAAACTTCCTCTTCTTCCACCGCGGCTTCTTCTGGGCTCCTTGGGGGATTTTGGGGCCGGTGGCGAGGGGGGTTGTGGGAGACGCGCCTGCTGGGGAGGCGGCGGCGGGGGGAGATGGGGCTGGAGAGGTACAGCGTGGTGGAGGAGGTGGAGGTGGGCAGGGAGAAGGAGTTGGGGGGTTGAGGCCGAGGGTTCATGTTCATCATCATTATTTCCATGGTGGTGCTGGTGCTGGGATGCCGTATTCTTGGGTGAGGCTGGTGGGAGGACGGGGTGGGGGAGGGTTTGGCGCTGGCGTAGGTGGTGCGTTGGATTGGTATGAGGAGGAGCTGTTTTGATGTAGGAACATCAACGATTTAGAGACAAGCACAAAGGGACGGCCGCTTGTGGCGACTTTCTCCAATAAGTGGCTCATGTCTAAACAGTAGGTCTTGCTGAGAGCTGCGTGGTTCTTAGTGAAGTTTGGGGGATAGATTGAGATGAAGTGGTTTGGGGACGGGTTCTCCTGCCAAAGAAAGATTAGCAGTCTAGAGACCAGATTGAATATATAACCACTTCTGGGGAGTCTCTCAATCAAATTTGTCCTGTCTGAGCAGTAGGTCTTGCTGAGGGATGCGTGGTCGTTGGGAAGGTTTTGGAGATTACTGTAGCAATAAATGGTTTGAGGACTCCGGAGGTGTTCTGATGTATGAAGATCAATGGTCTGAAGACAAGAATGGACGCCCAATTACGTCGAGGAAGGTTTCTCCAATGTATCCCTCCTCTCTAAACAGTAGGTGTTGTTGCGAGATGCGTGGTTCTTGGTAAAGTTTGGGGGATACATAGAGATGGGCAGAAGAAGTGTAAAATATTGTTGCTCCTTCCATATTTGTAAACTGTTAGCGCGAAGCTTAAATCGCCCATATATGAGGTTTTGGTCGTTCGCTTGCCCGCCGCGTCTCGGCTTCACGTCACCCAACACAACAACAACCTCACCCGCAAGAAACCAACGTATATCCCCAGTTGGTTGGTGGTTACAGATCGATACGCTGACACATCCTTGCCGCAGTCACACCATGACGGCCAGAGAGAACGTCTTGAATCTCCCAGAGGTGCTCGAGGATATCCTCCTCCTCCTCAGCCAGCGCGTGGACAAGCAGTACCGCGCGACAATCGCCGCCTCCCCCCCGCCTGCAAGAGAAGCTCTTCTTCCGCCAACCACGCGCCGCCAACCGCGAAGAACTCAACCTGCGCGACGCCCTAAACCCTCTGCTCCCATGGAACTTCACCCAGTACCAGCAGAAAACGCAACAACTAGCGCCCACCCCCAACGCTGACCGCGGCTACGGCTTCACCTTGCAAAGCGCCCATTTCCCCGGCGACCACGAGAACCTCCCAGCGACCGCCACCTGGGCCCTCAAACTGAACGTCACGACCCCGAAGCACTGGACCGGCACTGAGAGCTGGCGACGCATGCACCTCTTCCGCGCGGGCCACTTCGCGACGATTCTGTACTTCCACTGGGAGCAGCTGGACATGGGCAGCAGGACGCTGCGGATTGATATCGTGTTTCCGGATGGCGAAGTTGTGGATGGCAAGCCTTGGATGACGACTACGGGCGAGGTTTTCGAGGCGGAGATGGATCTTGCGAGGGAGATGGGGTTTGTTAGCAAGCCCACGCGACATGGGATTAGGCCGTTGAAGAAGGCGAAGAAGTTGGGAGGGAACTCGAGGTGGGATTGAAGTGGTCGTGTCACTGAGAGGATGCTGGAGAGCTTGGGAAGGGGTTTTGGAGTTTATGGAGTGGCCTAAGGGAACAGAAGAAAGGACGCAGGAAGCGTGAAGGGACACGAGCTTTTTCAGGGGTTTGAGACTCGATGAAGCTGTATGAGACGACTAAAGACAGGACATAGGAGTTGCGAGTGGGTGGCATTTCAATGTGCATTGTCTCTCTTTCTTTCAATAACTCCGTCCCTTTCGCAACTTCTTTGAAAGCGTAATCACCCTCGTCGCTTCGGGGATCCGCTAGCGTGGAAAGTCTAAATCGCGAAGCATGTGACTGTCGGCCTCGACTCGAGGTTTAAAGCTTTCCCTCCTTGCACTCACCAACTTCCGCAAGAGCACCATACATCCGCAGAAACCCTCCTTGCGACTGCACTACCATTAAGGTCCAAGGTTCGAGAGTCGCCTCCACGCTCAAGGAGAGTATCGCAGAACAGTCTCTCGGCTTGTCTGCACCATCGGCTTCGAGTCGAGGAATAGAATTGCTCGTCGTCGCGATTCATCACCTTTTGCAAGGGAAGCATCCCACGAGGTCTCTCAGAGACTGCGCTGTTGTTAGAGTCGAGGGTTCGACGGTCGACTCGACGCTTACTGGGATCCATCACTGATCAATCTCTATAGGTCGTCTGCACCATCGGGTTCGAGTCGAGGAGTAAGATTCCCCTTCCTCTGACCTGGCACTCGGCGACTCTTACAACCGCGACGACAATACTCGACGCGAGTGACTGCGACTGCGCTCCTGCAGACAGGCTCCAAGGTACCAGCATCCCCTGCACTTACAGGTAGTGATCGCTGACCCATCTGTCAAGGCTGAAAGCAGCGAAATCTCGAAGCGACTGCGTGTGACTGCATCTCCGACAAAGCTGTAGGTATCAGTGTTGACTCTGAACTTACTGGGGTTCGTCGCTGACCGCTCTAGGTCGCCCGCACCATGTCGACCGCCGACTACATTTCGAGTCTCCCCGCCGAGCTCCTTGAGTACGTGCTCTTGCGCGTCGACAACAAGACTCTACTGCTGAGCCAGCGTGTCAATAGGCAATTCCGCGACACAATCAAGGAATCTGTCAAGCTGCAGGAGAAGCTCTTCTTCCGTCAGCCGCGCACAGGAGCCGACAGGGAAGTCAGCAACTTCCGCCAGAACCTCAACCCTCTGCTGCCATGGAGACGGGTCTTCGTAGAGGGCCTCTCCCCCCAGCCCGAGTCTCCCGAGAGCCTGCCAGCAGCAGAATTCGGATTCGCGTTGGACGTTTCATTGGGGTGCATGGACGAAGACGATGGAAGTTCGTCTGATAACTCCATCTGGTCCGTCAACGTCGACTTCGCGGGAGCAAAGAGCTGGACGGGCGAGGAGACTTGGCGGCGGATGCATCTCTTCCAAGACGGAGTTCCTCTACTCGCTGCGATGGTGAAGTGGATGGGCAGCCGGGTCAAGGTGAAGCAGACTGACACTCAACAATACATGTCAATGCTCACTTGCAACCTCGAATGGCTGAAAGGCGGTCCTCAGAAGGCTACGATGGGCAAAGTCTTCGATGAGGCGATGGGGTTGGTTGTTCGCAGAGGTCTCCGGAACGACGACTAGGCGGAAACTCATGGGTTGAGTGGCACCGGAGCGAGAATTGGAACATCGTCATCTCCATATCTCTGAAGACAACTCGCCTACTCGAGGTGCGGCTAGGAGCTTAGTCGCATTCACAGCACCGGTGAGATGGCTGTCCAATGCGTTCCAGATGGGTATGGCTGGAGGTTCTGAGAAGCAATGACATAGTAAAGGCGGCCAGAAGCTGGAACTTTAGGTTCGAAATCAAGGCACTCGTCCCTCACTCCAGGTATGACGACTGGACCTTAGAGCAGACCAGACTTGAGCCATCGTGGAGGTGGCAGCACGCATGGGATATGGTCTTTGTTGGCCAGACCATCCACAGTGACAGCGATCTGGTAGCAGCCATGAGCGCCTTGTTTGCACGCTGTACATCGAAAACAACAATTCAGTCTTTCTAGAGGTACTCCTTACGTCAGTGGAAGTGTTGGTGGTGATGGTGAGACGTCGTGGCCTTGCAATGGTTACCGACGAGCCGTGTGAGGCGTCTTCGCGTAGAAAAAGCTCGAGGTCCAGATCCAGGGGCGTAGCTCTATATCGATGGTCAATGACAATTCTCAGCCTGCAGTGAGTCCCACGATCGGAGGCATGCTCATCATTCTTGTATCAGTATTGATGTGCTTCTCAATCGAAAACATACGTAGAGAGCCAAGCAACAGATGATGTCGCCCACAGGAGTTTGTCTCAGCGAGAACCTGGAGATGAGCAGGGCACGGAGGCATGTCCGTCTTCATGCATACCATCGACGATGAACGCGCAGAACTGAGGTACGTCGTCCTGATCATCACAGCGTAGCCTATCGAAGTTCCTAGCAAGGACCCCACAGATACTGGCCAACCAGGTAGTCAGTCCACGGACCTGAGTCCACGACCAACACGGCTTCTGTATCCGGCTGGAAGGACGTTCGTCGTTGTCGCAACCAGTTCCTAGGTTGCCGCGGTATCAGGTGAGCCAAAGCTCTCATGTGAAAGTACGTGTTGGCGCACAAAAGTTTACATGGCGCATTATGCAGCTGTCGTCGTCGTAGGAGTTGGCACTATACCCTCTTCTGCCCGGGCATTTCAACATCCGGACAATGAATAGGGTGCCACGGCGGATGTATAACAATGCCTCCTTTCCACCGCGGCCGACTCGACCTTGACAGCAGATTGCAGGCGTTTCAAAGCCTTTTCCAGACTGCGGTGAAAAGATCGCATGGCTTTGGAGAATAACCAGTTTTACCGCACAGAAATGCCTCTTTGGACGAGGAAATGGCAGTCAAATAGCTCGTGAGTGCCGTAACAACTGGGCCATAGGCGTCTGGATGCACGCCTTAGCTGAGCACGCTGATGACTTGTGCCGACCTCTCCACTTGCACGTGACTTTGCGAGATTCACACTTTGATTGATCGACATTTTGGCGGCGCTCCAGACCAGCTTCCGGCTCTGACTCCCTTTTGTGCTTCAAAGTTTCGAGAGACACGACGTCTTTGTTTGCCTCGCTCGGCAACCCGAGGAAATGGCCGTGAAGAAGTTTCCCTGCTTTGTCTCATGTCCCGAAGAAGTTTCGAGTTGACAGTCCTTGGTCCAGGGAGCCCTGCGAGGACCAAGAGGGGATAAGTCAGCCAAAGCTACCAACCGTTAGAGGGTCCAGTGGTCGGCCAGCCCAACTGCAAGCCACACCGAGCTGGATGGAAAGAGTTTGTGGTTCCAGCGTAAGCGGCGATGCGTTGCAGCAGCCAGAGCAGCCACCCGGATCTTGTTGTTCCGTGGAGGACGCTGTGACGTAGTCGGTCGTGAGTGCAGCACGATGTTGTTGTCGACAGGAGAGGTGTTCCTTGGTCTACTTTGTTCGAGAGAAAGACTGGAAAAATGGCCAGAAAGAGAAATGCACGGCGGTGAGGCAGATCTCCCTTGAAGCACGTTTTCCCGGATACGCAGAAGATCCCTACGTCCTCGACAAGGAGAAAGATCTGCGCAGTCCCACATCTGGCGAGCTCTGGAGCGGGTGCCAAGGGACGGCTGTGGAGCCTAATCGCCGGCCTTCCTCGTTCTAGACCTGGCGGCTCGATGTGCTGCACGCCAACCGCCCTTTGCGGGCGCCACCAGGTTGCATCCAACCTGCTTGACCGTTTACGCTCGCGCCCGCTTGCTAATTCGCAACGCCAGAGTGACATCGTCTGCCGACTCTCTCCTGTGGCCGAGACTGCCTGTCTAGAGATACTACCGTTGATTGGGGCTTCTGCTGTACACTCCTATCCGCGACATACACCACCAAGGAATACGTACTCCGGCGCGACACACGTTACACAAACAACCACACCCTCCTCTCGTCCCAGTCTGCCCTTCTTGTGGGGTCTGCGTGTTTGTACAGGTCCGGACCCGAGACACGCGCGCACCTATCTGAGACCCGGGAACCCGCCTCTTCCAAATGGTGAGGTAATCATGCTGGGGACGCCAATACCTTGACCGCCCTGTTGGAACCTCTGGAATTTTGTAATCACCAAACCTGTCTGGCATTTCTGTCGAGGCACACCTACACTTCACGAACGACCTACAGCACGCTTTGGATGGTGGAGCCCTTCGTGGCTTTCGATGAGTGTGTGCTTGCTGCAGATTGGAGGACAGCAGCAAGCTGGGAGGTCCGCGAATGAGTGACAGCAACAGTGAGAAGGTAGCAATGGAGAGGAGGACAATCTGTTTCCCGCATCATGGCACCCAAGGAATTCTCCAGCATGGAGACAAGGGCTTCAAGGACGAGATCGACCGACTTTACGTGCCGGCGGAAAACAATGCTATGGAACAACTTCTCGAGTTGAAGACGAGATTACGAACTCTTCCAACCGAAGAATTCTGGGGAGCAGTGACTGAAGGCATCTCGAGGATACTGGGGGCCGAGATCTGCTTTGTTATGAAGAGAGTCTTGGTAGACGACCAGAATTCAGCGGTCGAGATGCCACCCATTGGAGAGCCTGGATCCTGCATCATGGCTTCAGCCCTTCATTACTGCGCAAATGATGGCACAAGAAACACACATAACATGACCAAATTCCATGCATACGGCTGTCCATGCGCATACATGCGCCACGACAAAGTCTTTGTGATTCCAGATCGTCTTGGCAAGTTCATCACCAACAACCCGAACAAACTACCGACACCCTGCGAAGCATATATGGCCGTTCCACTGTTTGAAGAGGGCAAGTGCTTCGCACACTTTGGCGCCATGTGGTCGGTGGAGGGTGCTGCTCAGAGGAAGCTGTCATGGGCATTCAACGAGATGATCCTACACTCACTGGAGGACATGATTGCCCAGCGATTCGTCGAAGGCACCGACTTCATTCGATCTTCGACACGATCATCTCAGGACGCCAAGTCCAAGGTCATTCCTCACGATGCCGTTACGATTGCACAGTCCCTACGACCTTACGCCGGCAGTCTGTCCCACGAATTGAGGACACCCATGCAAGGCATCGTCGGTATGCTCGATGTCATGTACGCTACAGTTCAAGAAGCCGTCGAGACGCAAAATGATCCAAGGATAAAGAGAGTGTTTGAGCAACTCAAGGAGAATATCGAGATTGTTCAAGATAGCTCTCGACGAGCGGTTGAAGCCGCCGACAATGTCGTGCACGCCTATGACATGGACATGAGCATACCAGAAGTACCACAAGCATTACTGGACGAGCCCAACGACTCACCATTCTCCGCCACAGTTGATCGACGGCCCGAAATCCTGGTCGCTGGCAACAACTTACCAATCAACCGACCGAACAAGCGTCGACGTGAGGAGGCAGGCTCAAGAAGTGGCAGCGATGTCAGTTTACATAAGTTTCCACGACTTGCACGAGCGCCATCGTCCTGCCAACGCTGCTCAGAGCAGGACATCCAGCAAGGCGTGCGGGAGGCCGAGAAAATCTCCGCGCAGTCCCAGGTTGGCGCTGTCGTGGCAGATGCGCCGGGTGCGGAGCTTGCAGCCAGCACGATGATTGACGCTGGTCGTGTCATTGCCCCTGGACTTCGACATGCCAGTTTCCGCGAGCTCATACAAGGCGTTATGAGTGAGTGTCTGAAAGTTGGAGGACGACCAGACTACGCCACAACTCAAGAAACCGACTTTGGAGAAGTCATGGAAGTAAGGACGAGGGGCTCTGACGGCACCATCGGTCAAAAGATGATCGAGTGGAGTATCGATCCATCTGTACCGCGGACCATGTTCATCGACGAAAAGGATCTCTGCAAGCTGATCTCCTGCGTCCTGTTGAACGCCCTCAAGTTCACGGACAAGTTCGACGGACGGATCTACGTGCATGCCAAGATGAGCCACCGAAACCGCTACATTTCTATCAAAATATCGGACAACGGACCTGGAATACCTGCGGCGTTCTTGCCAAAGCTTTTCAAGCCATTTTCTCAAGAGAACGGATCCATCACCAGACCAAGCGAGGGCCTCGGACTTGGACTGATGGTCGGCAAAGGCATTGCAAGGAAGTTGGGTGGCGATTTGATCTGCACGCGGGCAGAGACGATGGGACCAAACCACGGCACAGAGTTCGAGATCAAAGTGCCAGTCCAGGCTGGAGAGACGATCAGCAGGCCTGCGTCTCCGTTTAGTTCCCCTATGCCTCGCAAGGCGACCATCGTAGCGACCAATTCGCCACAAATCAGACCGCCACCGGCACCGGCAGCAGTATCGGACAGCCCACGTCATTTCTCTCAGGCATTACACGAGGTTGTCAGCGAGAACCCATTCGCAGCTCGGATGCCTCTGCCTAAGGTTATGATACCTTCCACGCCACCATCACCCAAATCCCAATGTCTGAACTCGGGTCCTGACACAGATGGCGAGTCGTCGAGTCCGCCTGCACCATCGCTTCCATCGCCACCAATTGAAGCAGCCAAGCCCCGTCCTCGTGTGCGCAAATCGGTGTCAAATCCGGAGATCGATCGTGATCTGGCCAAAAAATGTCCGCTGACGTTCCTGGTCGCCGAAGACAACAAGATCAATCGCAAGCTACTCGTGAGCATGCTCAGCAAGTTCGGCTACAAGAACGTACTGGAAGCGCACGATGGCGCAGAGGCGGTCAGACAGATGGCAGCGCAACGAGCTCATCCAGAACAAGTTGACGTTGTTCTCATGGACCTCTGGATGCCCCTGATGGATGGCTATGAAGCTACTGAGCGCATTCTCGGCTCTTACAAGGATGCGACAAACGGATCGCACAAGCCCACAGTCCTCGCCGTCACAGCCGACGTGACCGACGGAGCACTTGAACGTGCCGCAGAAGTCGGCATGAGAGGCTTCATGACCAAACCCTACAAGATGCTGGACTTGCAGCGGCTCATCACCGAATACTGTGCAAGCCACAAGGCCACTGCCGTTGTTTGAACATCCCGGTCCGAAAGTGCCGATGCGAGGAGTCGAGGATGCGGAATGCGGGCATGACATGCATGAAACACGGGTCGGTCACACCGAGATGCACTGATACATTGGAATGAATAACGATGTCGTGTACTCGGGAATCTCACGTGGGGGATACGAGGCGTGGAATCTTGAAAGCACGTTTGAGATGTGCATGTCATAAGTAGATACCCATATCGATTTTAGATGCATATGAATGAAGATGGGAGCGAATTAGAGGATATTCAAATCGAATTCGACATCTTCGTTCAACATCAGGCTCTCTTCATGCCTCGGTAGTCCTGTACATCGTCCAATTTTAGGGTTCATCCAAATTGCTTGAGAGAGCTTGAGAGCACGCGGCGAGCATGCAGGAACTATGAGGGTTCCAGACTTCTGAGCTCTATGGGCTCCATGGGCTCACGGAGAAGAAAACGTCGTTATTGTAGTGCATGTAGGGGCGTATGCGGAAGGAAGCGATTGACCGACTTCCATGAGGCTTCAACGTGGACCCCTTATCGCAGAGACGAGGCTATGCTAACCAGTCAGTAGGCGCTCCCCTAAATGCTCCTGCGGAGGATTTGTTTGCAGCCCCGGATGACAGTCGAGCTTCGTAAATAGTTATCGCTAGTCCATGGCGCTCAAGAACAAGTTGGGCTAAAATACCAACGAATGAACAGAGGACTAGACCACCCGCGTGAGGAGAAATGGCCGCCACGAACGCCACTTCATCGCAATGCATCCCCAATGCGATTGTCGTAAGGCATCTCCAATCCTTACGCGCGGCATTTTCCTTCTCGTGGGGGACTTTGATCATGGATTGATGAAGACACCAGAGAGTGTTTGCGGGAGGACGGTCAGAGTAGTGTAGTCTTCCCGCATTCAATGATCGCCGAGGTCGTTGATTGAGATGATGTGTAAAGTCCTGTCCGCCTGACGAGAACCCTGTGGCCTTTGCTTGTATTCCTTGGAGGTTGTTCGACGGCATGTTGATGCCCCTTGGGCGATGCACATGGCTGGCGGTGGTTTACTGGATTGTTATTTACAACGCCAATCATGCTCAAGCTTCTCGGTATCTGTTCATCTTGTAGGCCAGTTCATTCCTTTGAGCTTCTGCTTGCAGCCTTGCAAGTTAGACACTGACATCGAGCCAGCGGAGACTCATGCACTACAACAGCGTTTGACTCCGGAGAAAATCCCAAATTGATCATCGATGCCTCTCTCGGAGATCCCAACTTTCACGAATGTTAGCATGTCTAGAGTCTCTCGAGTTCACAACTCAGCTGATATGTCATTCAGCGACATCGACTGGAGACGTGAACTGGGTTGATGTTGTGGCGGCCAGTGCATCTTCCTGCGGGACTATAACATACAATTATGCCATGGGAGCAAATACCGTGAATGCGTCGCGAGCACACGCAGGAGTGTTCGGCGTCGCCGGTCCCGTCATCGATATGGTCGCTCAAGAGAAGGAGTTCGCGAAGAACGATGAGCCTTGGGACTCGGACAATAGCATCTTCATACATTGGTTCGGCATGTGAGTGTTGACGTGGTCTCAGCAAAGGCTCGCTGACGCGGCGAGCAGCAACGACGTAGCAATACAGGTCTGGTCAGGGCGGAATCTCAACGACAGCGAAGCGATCTTGCGTCCTGATGTCGATGACTACTTCAGGCTGCTTGAGCGACAGCATGATCTTGGAGCACGGCATTTCGTCACGATCCTGATGCCGCGTACGTATCTCGAAATTGACCTCATCCCTCGCTGACAATTCGCATCAGCAATCTATCGAGCCCCTGTCTTCAACTACGGCTTCAGCCCCGAAGCCGTCGAGATCAAGAACCTCACCGATTACTGGAACGCATATTTGCAAGAGGAGCGAGAGAAATTCCTCGCCCGTTATCCAAATACCACGGCCGTCATGTTCGATCCGGAGCCTTCTTTCACGCAGATATTGGACAATCCCCATGATTACGGGCTGCCGGCGCGGAAAGCCAAACACGGGGCGCCGGCGATGTGGCATGACTTCATCCATCCAGGGATTGATATTCAAAAGGCGGTTGGGACAGAGTTATGCGGTGTTCTGCAAGCGACGTGGCCGTGTTGAGACAAGAGGAGGGGAGGCCAAATACGGCTTTGAGGAAGCAAGGCGACACGTTTCCCAACTTGGGTGGATAGGACATGCATCGCCTTTCTGCAGCTCTTGCATATGAATCGTCAGAAAGTGGTCCTGCGAACAACAAGAACGACCAGGACACTTCGGTGCCGCACTGTGTCATGCTTCCCATGGCGAGGAAACGACCGGTTTCTTGAGATATTTGATACGCTCGATAGTCTCGTGCTATGGGAGAGCTTCAAGACGCTTCATCAAGATCTGTTATGAATGAATCAGGGGAAGTTTGGTGTGGATGTATGATTTATAATGTAATTTGGAGACCTGAACACATTTCTGTGCCCTCCTTCCGCATATGAAGGTCGGATTTCGGACTTCGGGCCGGTCCCCGCCCGTGTAGATGAATCTCGCTTTCAAACACATCCAAGCTCTCATCAACATCCACTCGCAACAATACCACAACACTCACTCCTAAAAAGGAGCCTCGCCAAAATGGCCGCCGACCACCTCATCACCGACCCGACCCTCCTCTCCGTCCTCTCCGCCGCAGCCGAAACCCGCACGCAATGCCTCCAAATCCTCGCCCTCCTCTCGCAACGCGCCTCGCAAGGCGACGACGTGGACGACGAGCTCCAGACCGCTGAGAAGAACCTCAACGCACGACTGGCGATACTGCGCGGTATCAACCGCAGGGCTGTCATGGGTGTGCGACAAACCAAGCAGGAGACGGCGGAGGCGCGGCAGGAGATTGACAGTCTGCATCTGCAGTTGCAGAATTTGTATTACGAGCAGAGGCATTTGAGGGGGGAGATTGCGGGGTGTGAGGATTTTGAGTATGATATAGCCTCGCCTACTACTTTCGTTGGAGTTGATACTGACGCTACCACCACAGTCACAAGTACACCAAACTCCCCCTCATCCCGGTGGAAGAGTTCCTCGCTACACATCCTGAACACGCCGAGGCTGACGAGCACGAGCTTACGTTGGCACGAATCGCGGATGAGCATGCTGCGAGACAGACGCTGGAGCAGCAGAAGCAGGAACTGGTCAAGAGGAAGGAGGCGTTGGTCAAGGAGACGAATGCGAAGAAGGAGGAGCTGGGCAAGTTGGATGGGGAGCTGGAGAAGTGGATCGGTGGTCAGCAGGGTGTGAGGAAGATCTTTGAGGCGAGAGAGAGCAAGATGGCGGGCGCTTGAGGTGAGGAGCATGCGTGGATTTTTTGAAAGACATGGCTTTGTCGGAGAAGACGAGTCTTCAGCGACCTTGGACTCGAGACGAGTGAAGATATCCTATCGTGAAGAGACGTGGCTTTGTAGAAGCTAGTAGAAGACGAATCTTCGGAAACTGTGGACTTGGGACGAAGAAACGTATTCTATCGAAACCTCGAACGAGCCTCTGCTGGACCCTGACGAAGCTCAATCCATCCCGACATCCATCCGCACCTTCAAGAGATTCTGCTCCTCGATCTTGGCCCGCTTGTCCAGGAACTCCTTCATATCCCAGTTCACGGAAACATACCTCCCGGCCAGCCACTCTCTCCTCTCAGCAGTAAGCCAAACCATCGAATCTGCTGCTAGTTCCGGTGTGTCGATCAACCCACCCTGGAACTGTTTCGGCATCCCCAAAGCCAGCTCAGTCGGCACACCACCTGGATGGATACCGAATGAAAGGACGCCTTGGTCCTTGTAGTCACTGTTCAGGAACTCTCCAAATCGGAGCAAGGCGAGCTTGCTAGTCTGGTATCCTGATGCACCTGCCCCGATAAGTTGCGCGCCGATGGAAGAGACGTTCAAGATGGTCCGAAGGCTGTCCGAGGTCTTGAGCAGGAGAGGCAGAAGAGCGCGGGTTACGAGATATGGGCCCTTGATGTTGATCTGTATTGCGGTCAGCGTTTACATCACAACATCGAGCAAAGAAGCCGGATTCGTCGAAGAACGTACCTCCCAAACCTTCCACCACTCCTCGACCTTGGACTCGGTGATCGGTACGAACGGCTCAAGATATCCAGCATTGTTGACCAAAATATCAAGTCTCCCAAACTCCCTCTCCGTGCTCTCCGCCGCTTTCTGCACACTCTCCTCACTCGTCACATCCAACACAAGTTTCAACACCTTCGGTTCGTTTCGTCCAGCCTCCTTCGCCGCCTTGATCATACTCCCCTCGAGCTCATCCATCCCCGAGCGCGCCGCGATGGCGATGTAGGAAGCCCCCGCTTTGGCATAGCTGATTGCGGTTTCTTTTCCGATCCCCTTCGAGGCGCCGGTTATGAAGACTGCGCGGCCGGACAGGTCGAGTTGCGTGGGGTCGATGTAGGCGTATGTGTCTTTGTGGATTGTGGGCGTGAAATTTGTGCCGTTGTTGAAGAGTTTGGCTTTGGGGTTTTGGGACATGGCGGGCGATGGTATGGCTTGGGATGTTTGGAAGGTGTTGTTTTTGTTGCTTGTTCGCTACCCGAGACGTACGGTTACATGTGTATGTCTGTGGCGTCGTCCTGATCCAAGGCTGTGGCAATATCGACGTCAATCAACGCCCCGGATATACAACTCTCCAACTATCTCCTGTGAAGCATTGAGGGTTGATGGTTGAGCACCCTTACTTCTTTCTTCTTTCAGAATCGTATGCGTACTTGGGTGTTGTTGCTACGCTGGATCCGGTAGAGGTTTTTGCTAGCTTTTGTAGGGTTTGATGGAACAAAGCAACGGATTTTAGAGAACTCCGGCGTAGATGCTCGTCAACGTTGCATGAGGACTGACCCACCTATAGCTAATAACTGACCTATCGATGCAACATGAACGCATGATGCTGGAAATCTCTATCGAGCTCATAGAATCGTCATTGGCGTCTTGAACATTCATCCAAAACGTCACATGCATGGATGCTAGCTCCCCCTGCCACCACCATCGGCCCTCGGTCCGCTCCAATGCATCCACCCTTCGGCTACGGATAAACCCCAGTCTGCAGTGAGGAGACGCACGCGTAGCTAGAGCTGCATTGACTCGTCTCCGCCATGATGACCCTCATTCAAAGACGCGCAGACGAAGGTCTCTTCACCATAACGCTCTTTAATCCACCTTGAAGAAATCCACCAAACCATCCAGACAACACAACTTCGATTCCTTGCCCACCATGCCCCGCCCAACCCTCAAAACCCCGCTCTGCGAGCTCCTCAAGATCGAATACCCCATCATCCTCGCCGGCATGGCACGAACGTCCTCGGGGCCCCTCGCAGCCGCCGTCTCCAACGCCGGAGGCCTAGGCGTCATCGGCGGACTGGGCTACACGCCGGACCAAATGCGCGCCATCATCGCCGAGATCAAGTCGAACCTGCGCGACAAGAGCCTGCCGTTCGGCGTGGATCTCGCGCTGCCCCAGGTCGGGGGGAGCGCGAGGAAGACGAATCACGATTACACGCACGGACAGCTGGACGAGCTGATCTCGGTGGTCATCGAGGAGAAAGCGAGTCTGTTCGTCAGTGCGGTGGGCGTGCCGCCGCCGCATGTGATTAAACGGTTGCATGAGGCGGGGATTTTGATCATGAATATGGTGGGACATCCGAAGCATGCGCATAAGGCTTTGAAGGCGGGCGTGGATATTGTGTGTGCGCAGGGAGGGGAGGGAGGTGGACACACGGGGGATGTGGCGACGAGTATTTTGATTCCGTCGGTGGTGGATGTTGCGAGGCAGTATACGAGTCCTTTGACTGGAAAGCCGGCGATGGTTGTGGCTGCGGGTGGAGTGTATAATGGGAGGAGTTTGGCGGCGATGTTGTCGTATGGTGCTCAGGGTGCTTGGGTGGGGACGAGATTTGTTGCGTCTGAGGAGGCGGGATGCAGCAGGTTGCATAAGGAGGCTGTTGTCAGTGCGGCTTTTGAGGATACGTTGAGGACTCTGGTTGTGTCAGGCCGACCGCTGAGAGTGAGGATGAACGATTATATCAAGTCTTGGGAAGTGGACAGACCTGAAGAGGTGAAGAAGCTGTGTGACCAGGGAATTGTGCCATTGGCTCATGATATGGACAACGATAAGGAGGTCGACATTCCTTTCTTGATGGGACAGGTTGCTGGCGCCATCACGAAGATTCAGCCCGCCAAGGAGATCTTGGAGGAGATGGTGACGGAATGTGTGGATGTTCTGAAAGCGCAGCAGGGCTATTTGGGTAGCAGCGTCAGTAGCAAGCTCTAATATCGACAGGTCATTGCTCAATGTAACCGTGTCTTCGCTCACGCCTCATCCTCTGCTGATTCGATTGCCCGACTCAGATTCGTCCAATCTCCAGATCACGAGCCTTTGGTCTTCGTTCTCGGGGTCGTCGAATCGGTCTGTGAGTTGAGATCCACTTTCTTGCGGAACTACACCATTCTCCTCTGAGCCGAAGTATCGGGGATGGCGTTCACAAGGATCGTCCTGGGTTGTATCGACCAGCATCCATTGCCAGATCAAGAGTCATCTCCCTCTTGCTACGGGGACACCCCTTCCAACCGCCGAGTCTTTTCGCGGCATGATTTCTCGCCTCCTTTCCAAGACCCAAGGCACACCATCCCTCAAAACCTCGAGATATCCCGCCCGAACAACCAGTTGATGCTCCAGTAGATTGGGATCAAAATCTTGTTCCGCCACGAAATCGTCTTGGTCACATACGCGCCTCGCCAGATAACCCAAGCCATCCACCCCGAGATATCGCCTCCAGCGGTCTGGGCAATGGCTTTTCGATTTCCAATGTAAGCCATCACCCCGAGATCCTTGTACTGGAAGTCCTTGGACGTAATATCGCCTTTGTTGAGACGCTTGGCTAGCCAGCCGGCTTTTTGGGACGCGACTTGGGCTGTCGCTGGGTATGCGGTGCCTTCGATGGTTGCGCAGTCGCCGATGGCATAGACGTCCTGGATGGGGTTGCCTTGGGTGTTTTCGACTTGGAATTTCGCGTTGGTGATGACGCCGCCGGTCTTCTCGTGGCGTTTGACTCTGTCCCTGAGAGTGTTTGCTACGAATGGGTTCATCATTAGTCCGGTGGACCAAACAACCATGGCTACGCCCATTTCCCCGTCTTCTTTCGTCTTCAGAGTATAGAGCGATTGGCCTCCTTTGGTTCCCTGCGGCGCTTCATATGCCGATGGAAGACCGGGTCGAAGCTCCTCGACGTGGTGACTAGTCTTGATTTCGATGCCATTGCGGCGGAACGTCTTCATGGCGTACTTGCCCAAGCTCTCGTCGAACATGCTCAGGACTGTGGGAGCCACATCGTACACCGTGATCTTGACGTATTTGATCAACTCCGGGTAAAGCCTCTTCATATCCTCGTAGACCATGTCGTACAGCTCCGCCGACCATTCGATGCCTGTTGGACCGCCTCCAACGACGGCAAAATTGAGATACACCTAGCAAAGCGTGTCAGAAGAGTAGCAGCCCCGGGACTAGTAGCTGGCGTTTCTTAACGCCTTATCACACTAGACGACCTGCTCACCTTTTTCATCTCTTCTGTCGTTGTCGGGAGAGCTGCCTCCTCAAAGCAAGACAGTAACCTGTTCCGTATCTTCCTTGCATCTCCCACATCTTTCAGAAAGTATGCGTTCTCCTTGACGCCCTTTGTGTTGAACGTCTGAGCATAGCATCCAACAGCTATCACAAGCTTACCATATGACATGCTAAAAAGCTCCCCCTTCTTTGCCGCGACCTGCTTCTGCTCCTGCCGTTGTTGCGACGTCTCGTTGGCATGCCTGTCCGTGGCGAGCGATCGGCTTTGTAACGGGTCTTCGACAGACTCTTCGACCGTTAAAGTCTTCTTCTCGAAATCGACCTCGTCCGCCCATCCCTAAACCACCAGATCAGCAACCACCTCAAACATCGTCCAAAGTCCCACCCACCTGAAAGAACTCGGCCCCAACTCCTCTCCCTCGATAATGCCTCACAGGCTCCAACACCGTCCTAAACTCGAGCGTACCCACCGAAGTCCCAGCAAGCAAAGGCGTAAACACAAAGTAACTCCTCGGCGACACGACCACGATCTGGTACTTTCTCGGATCCAGATCTCTCGAGAATCTGAAGCCTCCCCATCCTGATCCCAACACCACAACTCTCTCCCGTCCTTTCCTCGCGGCATCCAGCTCAGAGATCGAAAGGTCGCGCTTTTGGCTCGGTGAGATGCTCACTCTCGACGCAGCAGGTAGCCATTGGGTTGATGAGGAGAATCTGCCCAGCGCCTTCGTCCCGCCTCGAGCCAGCATGGTGAGAGGTCAGGTCAGTATCACGAAACTAACAAGTCTTCTCCACTCCAATCAAAAAGTCAAAGAAAGTCATCAATGCCTTTATCGTGCCATCGCCATGATTACATCACTCGAGTCATCCCGCGGTGCGCGCGCTGCTGCTGGGTTTCCCTACCTAGGCTACTTTTCTTCGGGATCGTTCGGAAGTGTGTGTGCGCGGAAGCGTTTTTGAATCTACAGCAATCCCTGGCCATAACGATAAGGTCAATGCAAGGGTGGGTTATCGTTATATAGAGGGTATCGCTATGGACAGTAGCACGTGATATACATTAGATAGTATCAAAATATGAGGATAATGTAGTCTGTCTCGTGCTATGGAGTCGACGACCTCGTAAGACTGGCTCATGCCGGCTAAGAGCAGTAATAAGATCTATACTGCTTTCCTCTTATTATTGTTCATATAGTAATAGCCTCTTAAGGGCAGTAAGGGTATCTTGAACAGTAACCTTAGGCACTTCTTACTCTTGCTCTTGTTAATCTTTAGGCTCCTTAGTCTAATACTACTAAGTAATAAACTTGACTATATTATTAACCCCCTTATTAAGCACTTGCTTATTAGGTGGGTTAATAAAGAGGCTAATATCTATAGCCTGCTTAATAACCTTAGCCTACTCTAGTCGCTTTACAAGCTTAGCTACTTTATTAAACCTAGTAGGCCTAGGTAGTAGGCCTTAGACTACTCTAAAGTATATTAAGTAACGGAAGCAGGCTCTAATAGTCGTTATAGGTAGCTTATTCTAAGTATATACTGCCTATCGAACTGCTTAAAGGAGGTTAATTTAATAGCTCTCTTAAAGGAGAGCTTTATCTATAAGATATCGTAGGAGTAAACGACGATATAAGGCCTTAAATATCGATATAATCCCTTAATCTAGAGGCTAGAACTTGCTTATATAGTTAGGGGGTAGAAATAATACCTAGACATAGCTTATAAGAGGATAAGAAGCAAGTTTAGTAGCTATAACCTTATATAATAAGTAGTTATCTATAATAAGAAGGACTAAGCGGCCTTAGGTGTATCTTACAAAGGATAAGAGCTAGTTAGTACAGATAATAGTGTTAATCTACGCCTTAGTATTAGCCCTATATTATATTAGTAGTCTAGTAATATTCCTTTTATTACTACTAAAGGGCCTTAGATTAGCTAACTTACTAATTATCTAGAGTAGTAGTAAGTTACTACTATTACTATTACAGTAGTGTATTATTATAATACGTGCCTTCTCTTGCTTACGGCTAGTAAGCCGCTTAGTTATAATCGAGTAGTCTAGTATTACCTTCTAGAATAGCCTAGATTCGTCTATATTATATATATCTCGTATAAGAGGATAACGAGTAATAACAAGGCGTGTTTACTCTATTACTTTATTAGCTCCTTTAGGTACAGAAGTAGCCTTACCGTACCTATAACGAGAGCGTAGCTAGTAACGCTTTTAGAAGCCTTCTAGCTATCTATTTAACTACGTAGGCTCTTATTAATAAGTAAGCTACGGTATCTGTAACTATAGATAGTAGGTAGCCTCCTTTAGTATCTAGCTATAAATAGAGGTGTTACTTCTCTACTACTGCTACTAGACTTAAAATAGCGCTTCTTTAAGCACTAGATACTCTACTAGGGTATGCCTCTTTATACCTTACTTAGAACGTCGTAGTCTAAGGTTATCTACGTAGCTATATTTACTTAAGAGGATTGTTAATATTAAGGCCTGCCCGATAGGCCTATTCCACTACTCTTCAAACTACTTAGCTAGCTCTAAATGCTTTAATTCCTAATACTCTTAATAGTATTAGCGGAGGGCGCTTCTCTAAGAGTCTAATATTACAAGGCGACGACGTTTTAAGGGCGGTTCGGCTATAGCAAATAGTCTACAAAGGGGCTTCGTAAGTTAGCTAAGATAACCTCTTAATAGCGATATATATAGTAGCTAATAACGATATTGTTATAGGCAGTATAGGATAACTTAAGGTGAGGAAAGGGTCAATGCAAGGGTGCGCTATCGTTATATAGAGGGTATCGTTATGAAGAGGATCGTTATAGCCAGGGATTGCTGTATGCCGATGTTCGGAAGACGGTGGTATTCTTTCGGATGAGGGAAGTATTGTGTTTGCGAGACTGTTACTGCTTGTTGACATGGGACGCGAAAGGATTGTGGGTGGGATGTTGTTTTGCGTCATCGCTTCGAGACGCGCGACAGAGCTTCCTCAGGTCGCGTGCTGCGCTGCAATTCTGAATGACAGACGAATGCTTCTCTTTGGGAGCCCGACGATAGCCGTGCGAGGATCTGTGGAGGCATAGATAATGAGTCGATGTCTGGGAGAGGGAAAGAAAATCTTCACAAGTCGAAGCCGAGCGATCCCGAAAAGGAGACAGGGAAGTTTCGACCTCACCTCGTCACAAGGCTCAACTTCTCCTTGTCATGAGGCCTGAAAGTAGCGGCCAAATTGGGCTGACCCGGGGCGATTTTGAACAACATAAGCATAATCTGAATTCTCAATGCCTACACGAACGAAAACACAACACAAAGGCCAACTAAGCCCAGCAGCAAAGATGCCCCTATTCTTTGGCCATCAGACCCATTAGCAGGCGTAGGTCGATCCGCTGGCAACGTTCCAATCGCCGAGCCTGGATCATTCTTGTTCGCACCTGCTGTAGTCGCTGTCGTTGCTCCATCCAACGCGCTCGTGGTCCCATCGACAACGACTGTTTGCCCATTGCTCGGCACACTGATGGTCTCGCCTTCGAAGATCGTACTCGAGCCGTCTTTGACAGTGACGGAGCTGCTGCCATCCCACAGGACCACGCCACCCGGGATATCACTTGCTGTGATGGTATGTCCGTGCTCGGTGAATGTGGCCTCTCCGTGACGTGAAGAACTTCCCGTGGGGAAGAGCATGGTGGAACTCCCGTCGACGACGAGGCCTTGACCTGAGGGTAGTGCGCTGATGGTCTCTCCATCGAAGACAGTGCTTGAGCCGTCTTTCAGAGTGATGGTGCCGCTGCCGTCTGAAACTACGATAGCACCTGGGATTGGTGTTGCCGTGATTGCATGGCCGTGCTCGGTGAAGGTGATGGCTGCACCTGATTCAGAAGAAGCCGCACTGGCGAAGCTGATAGTCGAAGCTCCGTTGATAACAACGCCTTGTCCGGATGGAAGAGCACTGATGACTTCGCCGTCGATTGTCGTTGCAGAGCCGTCAGCGAGGGTAATTGTCGATCCGCCCTCAGCTACGATGACCGAGTTGCCGCTCGGTGTTGCCGTGAAGGTCTTCCCATTGTCGGTCCACACGGCAGGAGCTCCAGAGCCTGAGCTGGCGACAGCATTTTGTGGCAACGCCAGAGTCTGGCTTCCAACAACAAGCCCCGATCCATCAGGCAACGCACTAACCCTTTGCCCAGCAATGGTCGTTGCGCTGCCATCAGCCAAAGTTATGCTGCTTCCACCCACAGCGACGACGACATTGCTACCTTGTGCGGATGCCGTGAACGACTGACCACTGGCAGCAAGAACAGCAGCAGGCGCAGGCGTCACCCCTGCTTGTCCTCCTCCAAACGCCTTAGTCGCGCCATCCACAACAATGGAGTTCGCTGAAGAGCCGACGCTGATTGTGTGGCCGCCAACCACGGTCTGTTGTCCAGCTTGTATCGTCGCTTGTGAGCCGCCCTGATTGACAACAACAGCAGAGCTGCCTTGAGGCGAGGCCGTGATAGAATCACCATTATTCCCAGCGACGATGACTGACCCGCCACTTTGATTCGAAGAGTCTGAATTCAAGCCGGCCCCATTATTTGGCGAAGAGTTAGGAAGAGGTACCGCTGTGTTGGCGTTGTTGGAAGCCGAGTCGACTGCACTCTCCAATACAGACAGCGCGTTTGCAGGAGCCGCTTGTTCGTTGTTCTGATCGTTCTGGCTGGGTGATCCTTGGTTTTGACTATTGGTGTTCTGGCTGTCGCTGGTTTGACCGCCTCCACTTTGACCATTGTTGTTGTCGTTGTTAGAGTTTTGATTGTTCGAGTTTTGGCTGTTGGAGTTTTGATTCGAGTTGGAGTTTGAATCCTGGTTGTTCGAGTTGGAGTTCGAGTTCTGGTTGTTCGAGTTGTGGTTGTTCGAGTTTTGGCTGTTCGAGTTCTGAACGTTCGAGTTCTGACCGTTCGAGTTCTGACCATTCGAGTTCGAGTTCGAATTCTGACTACCACTCCCTCCAGAGCGATTCTGATTCTGATTGCTCGGATCCTGATTCCCAATACCACCCGTCGAGGCAGGAGGCTGCTCACCGCCCTCAGTCGGCGAAGAGCCCGGACTCTGCTTGGGCGGATCAGAAGACGCAGGAGGTAGCTGATCCGACTGCCCGACAGGGGTACTCGTAGGATGGCTCTGGCCCTGCGTAGGCGTCCAACCCGGCGCAGGCGACGTCGTCGGCGAAGGACCACCACCAGGACGAGTCGGGAGAACCTCCGCCGTTGCAGCGGAAAGCGCCAGAGGAGGATCATACGCGCCATTCAAGGCTCCAATACAGCTCGCCCAGGCAGGCTCTGCACCACGGACTTCGTTTGGTAGTGCGATGAGGGGTTCATATTCGCCGTCCCTCGGACATGTGAAGTTGCGGTTTTTGTGGACGTTGCTGTCGTATATGAATCGTAGGGAAGCGCACCAGACTTGTGATTCCCATATTGATTGTGCGACTGGGGTCTGGTATAGGTCGGTGAAGTTGAAGGATGCGCTGGGCAGGGAGTAACCACCGGCGTTCCAGCCGTAGATGCTGGATAGTGTTGCTGAGTTCGTGATTGGGAGGATGGTGTTCTGAATCGTCGTGCCGATTGCGCTGCAGAAATCGGAGGCGTAGAGGCTGTCGAATGAAATGTAGAGTGTAGGGCTGGTGAACGTAGTCCCAAAGCCAGTCGCTGTCACAATCTGTCCTGGTGAAGGGGATGCTGTTGCTGGTGGCCAGTAGAGAAGCTGTACAGTACCTCCAGTAACACGGCATTGACCACAGCCAACAGTGCAGCTGGGAGCGAGTACCTGGCTTCCAGGCCACGGACTCGGTGTAGTCTGCCACATGCCACCTCCGCCGTTCGAAGGTGCAAAGTCATCTCTAAGGTTCTCGCAGACATCGCCCCCGATCGATGCTTGCGTACATAGCGGAGCTATAGAACTCTGGATAGAGTACCACGATTCATCTGCGGATCCCGCACTGCTCATCAAGGAATCACATGTTGCCGAAGGTCCGGGAGGTAGTGATGTGTTGTACCAGAAACAAGAAGACGGAACAGCGTCGTAATAAGTTGGTTCTACGTACTGATGAGAGGCCCAAAAGTCCCAGGAAGATTGGCAGCCGGAGACTGATGAAGGCAGCACACATGCAGGCGTCGTGGCATGTGGATTCTGTCCAACACTAGTTGGAACCAAGTCTGTGTATGTGGTAGGCCCAAAAACAGACCATGTATCGATCTCGGTGATTGGCTCTGTCACTGTATACGTGTCTCTGATGTATGTACCGGCGAAATCGGTCCCAATGAACGTTGTGTAAGACGTACTCGAAAGGGGGATTTCAATGTAGGAAGTGACAGTGTAGGTGTATGTTGTTTCCACGTCCGTCGACACGGTAGGTCTCACAAGGTCCCAATAGCTGTTCCATTCCGCCCAGCAGGTGTCGTTCGTGCTGTTGCGATGGTGCGTGGAGTTGTGGAGAGTTGGAAGTGGTCCAAGTGAACCTGTGCCTGTCGCGTGGATCGTGTATCCTGTGGAGTGCACAGTCGCGTTGGATGCAGCCAAGATCGCGCCTGAGTGGAACAGCCGTGTTGTCGACGAATTGACTGGAGGTATGCTAACGGTCGAAGTATTCGATGTGGTGGCAGAGGTCGTCAATGGCGAGCTGGACGAGGAGGAAATGCCCAATCCAGCAGCAATGAACGCGCCTAGTCCTCTCGTAGCGCTGGTACTCAAGTTCGCCGTAGCATGCGATGAATATCCAGCGGTCGAGGAAACAGTTTCGTTGTGCGCGATGCTGTCGGAACTACTCGAATTCGCCGTAGCGTGCAGCGAAGTCTCCGCGGTCGTCGATATAGACTCATTGTGCGCGATGTTACCAGTGCTACTCGGCTCTGATATATCATGTAAAAGCGAGTTCGAGGCGCTCGCTATGGTACTAGAGGGTGTGGTGGAATTGAAGCCTGTCGAAAGTGTCGCATCTGACGAAGACGAACGCGTTGTCGTCTCTTCAACGAGCGTGGAGGACGTAATCGAATTTGAAGTACTCGAGAGCGTCGAACTGTTCGTAGTATGGTTGGCATAAAGAGGAAACGACCGGACAACAGGATCTGTGCCAACAATCAGTCTCGTGTCCATTCGTTCTCGTTCAAGAAAACCACGATCGTACCAGCCTTCGATCCACCAAAGAACCACGCCGAAAGAGCGACAGCCAACACGTCGACCCGCATCCTCAAAGAAAAGCCAAGAGTAGTACCTACTGCGAATACCTCCCAGCCAAGAAAGACCCTCAGCCCAACAAGGCGGACAGCGTAATCTTCATATCTGCTTGGCCCCTATGTGCCTCGACTCTCGAGAGCCTCTCAGCCGCAGCAAAAACACTCCCCACCTGCCGCACCGCTCCAACGGTCACATAGCCCATCAGGAATCATCCGAGTCTAGAGTCCCCTTCGAGCATCGACCAGCAGGCTATTGTCTATTGGGAGGAGAGAGCTGCCTGTTCGGGCTGCTGCGTCTCTAGCGCGGCTGAGGCAAGATGGTATGGGCTCAACTCAAAGGCACGCCAATGTGTGATGGTCGGATTGAGTAATCAGTCTATAGTTAGACCTTGATGTTTAGTAGTAGGCCTCTTTGCGCGTGCCGGTAGATCGATGGGGCGGAAACATGTCATTTTCGTTCGTGGTGGGCTAGGAGACACGGCAGCCGTCCAGCCATGGCGTTTGGAGGTTTCAGCTATAATGAAGGCTTTCTCTGCTTCAGGCGGATTGGAGGGGCTTTGGTTGTACAGATGTGTACCTCATCAGCTCAAGGCTAAGGTTGGAACGGGTTGCGGCGTCCAGTATCAGTAATCGTCCATGAACCAAACTGAGTGAGTAAGGGCGGCACTAGTCGACTCATCAGCCACGGCATATTACCCATCAGGGCAGATAATCAAATCAAGGAGGGTTTTGGTTGACATTCGCATATACATGCCTTCTTACCTCGAGACATGCCAAGCCTCGACGTCTGTACAGAGAGACGTTATCTCCTATCCCCTATCCCCGTGGTTGATCAAAGGTCTGCGCCCTCGACGCGTCTGATTGTCTTCGTCGAGTAGCTCGTTGAAGATGCAGTTCTGAAGGCCATGTCGAGAGCCAAAGCGGCGGGACACCATGCAGTAGAACGACGCCGACGCCGCGGCTGACAGCGAAATCTTCTGCATTCTACAATCTCAGGGTAAGTACAACAAAACATCTACAGCAAAGCAGCAAAGACCAGAAATCGCTCAGACGGGGTATCATAGCGCTCCCACAATCTCAGAAACAACAAACTCCAGCAATGCATTACCTCTCCCATTCTACACCGTCTCGTCAGGCTCCTCGTCCTCGATATTCCGCTCCTCCCTCGCTTCTTCGTCGAGGCCGGATCTGTCGCCGATTCCGCCGCTGCGTGAGGCCTTGTCCGCAATCCAGACGCCGCCCAGGGGGGCGACGAGGCTTGGGTTGATGAACCTCAGGCCTTCGGCGTCAGGGTCTACTCTCCCTGCCCACCGTTCTCGATTCCTTCTCGATTGCGCAACGAGCGAATCGTTGTTGTCCGCCCATACATTCCTTTCTGGTGCGAGATTGGTGCTATTCAAACTCGCTGGGTAAGAGATCGGTTGATCAGGGTGTCCGTCTTGCTCGTTTTCCGGATGGTCAGCATACGCCTCTCCTCTCTTCACAGCACTCAACGCAATGAACTTCATCAGGGGTTTGTAAGTTTTGCCGTAGATGACGGATATCCAGATCGTGACGACGACCAGCGGAGTCATCAGGACACTGCGTGCCACGGCGCCTTGGAGGATGAGTTGGCCGGCAGTGGCCAGCTGGAAGAAGACCATGCCGACGAAAATCCGATCGCATATCATGCCCCACGCTCGTCCAGACGTCTGCTGACGGTGATCCATGGCATACAGCAGCTGGTACTTGTAGGTGAAGTGGCCAAGAGCGAAGTAGAGGAACCCAGCCAAAAGGACCTGCCACGACTCTCGTAGGACGGAGTATACCATGCAAATGATGAAGATAAGCAAGGCGTTTGGCAGGTAGAAACCATACGAGAAGATCGGCGGTTGTACCAACTCGGCGTAGTCCCTTGGAGTCTTTGCTCCAATGAGCATGATAGGGTACAAACTCACACTGCCCACTTCCAGGAGTCGAAATGGGAATAGACCGACGCCCTGTAGGATGATGAAGTTGACGTAGAAGGGCAACAACCTTTGCAACGACTTGGCCAGGGTGTAAGCGACGTTCTGTATATCGCGGATCGCATCACCGAGGTGCTGGAAGATGGAGTAGAACTTCGAGGCCGTACCCAGTACCGTGAAGAGGACGAAGAAGTTGAAGAACGTAAAGAAGAAGTTCTTCGAGATGGCGGATAGTTCGATGTCGCCGCGGGAGATCTGGCCTTGGCACCAGGAGAGCCAGTAGTAGAAGTAGGGAATGAGGACCAACATTAGCGATGTGGCAGCGGTGGGAAGCTGCGTGTCGATGAGAGACTTGATGTTTTTGTGGTCCGCCATAATCTCTGCGAGCCCTGGAAGCACTTTGCTGATCGTCTCCACGTTGAGGAGAACAGCAATGGGTGCGAAGATTGCACTCCAAAAGATCGTAAGCAATATTATGAGCACAGTGATGGACCAGGAGCGAAGCATTCGGCCTCTCCTGGACAGATAAGTGTTTCGCCAGATCACATCAACTGGTTCCGGGGACTGATTGGCGATAAGCTGTAATGGTGACGGATCCAAGACCGCCTGAATTGCCATCTGACATGCCGCTACTGAGTCCATGGTCACAAATGCAAGTGGAGTGGGCGCGTAGTCCTTCTTTCGCAGTTGCTTGACCTGTTCATCTGCTTGACGAAGCTTCTCCTCGTAGTAATCGATCGCATCAACCCTCCTCGAGCGGAGCTTCATGAAGCCGTATCGTAATGTGGCCTGTGGTCTAGCCTTTGAGTATGGTCGTACGTGGTCGCCATTAGCACCCACCAAAGCAGCCGTCTCATCTTCATCCACGACAGGCGTCCCGTACCCGTGAGGCTCCGGCGGCGATGGCTGTGAGATTGGCAAAGTCTCGTAATTGCGCTCCACTCGGCGGTATCCCAGGTGAATCGTATATGCCTCTTCTAGCCGCCGCAAGGTGTCCATTCGCCAGTTCATGGCATTGTCTAGCTCTTTCCAGTTCCTGCATAGCACCACGCTCTCCACTTTGCCAATGTCTAGACTCTCAATAAACTCCCTCACTTTCTCTTCGTCTTGCAGGTGATTTGGTATCCCTGAAAGCCTGATCGTCCGATCGGTCACTGTCGTCTGTGTTCCTAGAAACTCCTGTCGAACCTCGATGATCCTCCTTGTTTCTGAAATGATCAAATATATAGCAATCGCGGAGAATAGGTACGCGAAGACAATGTACATCCACAAGTAATCGGTCTCGAAGTCGCCAAGGAATGGAGGTCCTGTGTGATTCCCAGTCGAGTTTGAGCTGAACGCATCCATGCCTCTCTTCAGGCCTGCCCTGTAGAACATATCCACATCGTCGCCATGCTTCTTGTGATCCTTGCCGCCCTTGTCATCTCCCCCATCATCAGGAAAAGCGTCGTGGACCGGCTTGATTACGACGAGGGAGAAAAGCAGCGTGAGGAACAGGAAATTCATCGCCAGCTTGAAGAACGCTAGGAAGGCGTATGCATCGAGCCCAGCAGAGGCCAGTAATTGCTGATCCGTGATCTTCCATAGCGGGACTATCCAGCCAAAGAGTGTATTCGGCAGCTCTGGTAACGCCGTCGCCTCATCCTTCTGCTTCTTCCTCGCAGCGTATAAGCCTGTCCATCTCGGTCGTAGGACGCAAAAGGCCAGGAAAGCACCGATACCTAGTGCCAGAGAGATGAGGATTTGAATGGTGGTTGCGCGCGGATCGCTGGTGCCGGTCCATCTCGCGTAGTCGCCGTCATCGTCGTCGCCGCCATCTTTGTCCTTGAAGAACAAAGTGAAGAGGTCGGCCATCGCAAGGTGCGCGTAGGTGGTGAGGAAGAGGGACGCGATGCGACTGAGTCGAGACTTTGCTGTGTTACTAGGATGGCTGCGTCATTGTACCGTGGCTGAGGAGCGATATGGTCTTCCGTAGGCGATCCTTCAGATGAACCCTCTAGGTTTCGTGGCGGCTCTCCTTTTGTGGGTCCCTCAGCAAACAACGCGTCCTCGATTATGCTGGATATGGCCATGTCCTTCACTAATAATACTATATGGTGCGAAAGCGCTTCTTTCATTGTGAGTCTGGCATTAGACGATGCTTTCTCGCACTCGTGTATCCGCTCTTCTACTCGTGCTTCTTCTTTGTGTGACAGGACTCTACTTCTTGGAAGGAAACTCACGTATAGTACTTGATGGCTTCTCTCAAGCAGCTAACAAGACTGGACACTATATCAAAGGTGGAACCTCGATCTTCGGGCTCAGTACAGTCAAAGATGAACCTCCAAACTTCCCTCCATACGGAACGGTTGTAGCAGCAGCTCGGGGGGACGAAGACCTCTCGTGGATGAAGGATGCTGGTTTTCAGAAGAAGTGTGTTCATTCGGGCGTATTCCAGATTGTGGTGCATGGCTAATAACATTATTACAGTTGGGATGTCTTTCCTTACAACATTAACAATACTGTCAACCCGGATACTCGTCTCCAGATCCCAATGAACAAAGGCCACGAAGCCATGGTGTACCTCAGCTACATCATCAACAACTACGAGAATCTGCCCTGGTGCATCTTCTTCACTCACGGCCACTATGAGTCTTGGCACCAAGAAGAGCCAATTCCTCGTCTCATCAACACACTCAACCGCAAGGCACTGGCCAAGGAGGGCTACATATCCCTCCGCTGTGACTGGTACCCAACGTGTCCTGCTGAGATTCGTCCTTGGGATCACGATGCCACAGTCTGGGGTCCAGGTGTCAAGCGTAAGGAGACTGAAAATGCGATCGCTGGCAACTGGAGGCAGATCTTTCCCGGCGAGGGCATGCCTGATACGATTTCGAGTCAGTGCTGCGCTCAGTTCGCTGTGACGAGGCAAGCCATTCGGAGGAGGCCTTTGGATGATTACGAGAGGATGAGGGAGTGGCTAATCAGCAGTCTGTTGGATGATGAGGTCAGTGGGCGAGTCTTTGAGAAGTTGTGGGCATACATCTTCACCGGTAAAGCCGTCCAGTAGGTTTTTCATAAACCCATATGGAGAGAAAATGTGCTGATGTGATCGACAGCTGTCCACCACCACAGCAGTGTGCTTGCGAACACTTCGGTCGATGCGAGCCACAGAATTGGACCCAGCCTCCCGATGGATTGCCTGCCCTACCCAAATGGCCATGAGAAGAAGCTGGGGTGAAGTCATCGTCGTGATGCGAAGTCCAAGTCTTGGCTTCGCGCCATGGAGCCGAGTCATGAAGATGAAGATGGAAGGCGCGATGGCCGGCGCGTCCAACTCTCTCAACCTCACTTCTCGAAGCCTGCTATCTTTTTCAACATCTTCGCCTCAGCAGGACGAGCCATGGCATCGACTATGCTGTTGAAGCCGACACTCCATGTGGAGATCTTGCTCAAGAGCAAGATGAAGGCCAACCACAATGTCTGCGATGACATCTCGAACCTCATCAAAGAAGACTATTCCCAAGTGAAAGTCGGCCAACAGATCAATGATTTCGGTGCGTGAGCAATGTAACGCAACACCTCATCGTATCCTGACCTTGTGCAGAGAGCACCCCCAACGCCAAAACCATCCAATCTATCATTATTGCGGACTACACAGGCCCAGCGAAAAAGATCGAATGGCACAGACTGGATGAAGTCGAGCTTGATGTGCAGTCATACACGCTCAAAGTCGAAAAAGACATGCCGCACAGGAAGACTCGCAGAAGCATGAGCCACGAAGACGACGAAGATGAAGGTCCACAGACCAGGGTGCTGCCACTACCGCACGTCGTTCTCAAAGACGAGTGGGACTCACTCATCTTCGACGACGCACTCCCATCGCAACTGCTTCGCTACCTCACACGCATGCTGGGAGTGATGAAGCAGCCGGGTCTTAACCTCGCCACGTTCAACTGGAATCGCCTTTGCCTTCTTCACGGTCCACCTGGGAGCGGAAAAAGCACGCTATGTCGCGCTCTAGCCCAGAAACTCAGCATTCGACTGAGTAAGACCTTCACCCAAGCGACGCTTGTCGAAGCCAACACAAATTCCATGCTGAGCAAGTACTTCGGAGAGAGCGGCAAGTTGATCGGGGCGCTGTTCGACAAGGTACAGTCACATGCCCAGTCACCTTCTACTCTCGTGTGCGTGGTGATGGATGAGGTGGAGACGATAGCTGGCTCTCGCGAGAAAGTCACGTCTGGCGTCGAATGCAGTGATGGGCTTCGAGCAACAAATCAGCTTCTGACTGCTCTCGATCGAATGCGATCTCTGCCAAATGTCATCATCCTCTGCACCAGCAACCTGATTCACGCCATCGACCCAGCCTTTCTCGACCGCGTGGACATCAAGACGTGCGTTCCAACCCCATCGCCGGCTGCGATCTATAACATCTTTCGATCCTGCTTGAACGAGCTTGTCAGAGCCAGTCTCATCGACCTGACAGCCAGCTCAGTGTCTTCTAGCTCTGCCGTAGGAGCGAGCCGCTCTTCACCATCTCCAAACGGCTCGAAGCGCAGAGCGGTGTCAGTGGCTCCATCGTCAAATTCTAACACGACCCTTGATGACCAGCAAGTCGAGCCCACGTCGCCTCTATCCGAACCTTCGCCGTCATCCGCTCACAGCTGGACTGACCTGACTGTTCCAACCATACCGACTTATGTGGTGACACAGATGACCTTAAGCAAGCAGCCAGATTCGCCCGGCTGGCGTGTCTGGGAATTGGCAAAGAAGTGTGAAGGCTTCAGCGGCAGGACCTTAAGGCGCTTGCCCATCCTCGGTCTGGCAATGTATACATGGGGTGGAAATTGCTCGCTACAAGACGCAGTTTCGGCGTTGGAAGCAGCTGTGAATGAAGAACTGAAGGTGAAGTAGAGTGCCAGTGAGCCGGCATGAGCTGGAAACCTTCAAGACTACCAAGCAGCTCATAGATAGCTCCGCAGTCATTGGAATGTTTCGATCGTCACATGCATATCCATACTCATCTCTGTTGATCTTTTGTGCCCCTTGCATCGGCGCTGGCGTCATCCTCGAACCCCGCCATCTGATCGGCGCCAGAAGGATGGAGCTTGCATTGAGAGCAGAACTCGGCTCCAGTCAACAGCTTTCAAATCTGGACAACACTCACACGATTACCCATTTCACACGAGCAGCTCTACATCCCAACTGCAACCACACTCCACCAAATCAACCAAACAACCCACCATCATGTCCCTCAAAGGCCCCGGCGAAGCCAAGACCTACGACGGTATCCCCTCCCTCCACTCCCCCCAAACCATCTCACCAACCAAACTAACCCATCATGCTTCTAGGCTCCCCCCTCCGCATCGGCATCCTCCACGCGCGCTGGAACGAAAAAATCATCTCCGCCCTCCTCACGGGCGTGAAGAAATCCCTCAAATCCGCCGGCGTCCCGGACACCTCCATCACGATCCAATCCGTGCCGGGGTCCTACGAACTCCCCTACGCGACGCAGCAGATGATCCAAGCCGCGCAGGCGCAGTCCACCGGCGCCTCAGGCCTGATAGCGTCCGCGACGGATTTGCTGAGCTCGAGTACGACGGATTTGACGAGTTTGCCCAAAGCAGGAGGAGGATCAGAGAATAAGAAACCGTTTGATGTCGTGATTGCGATCGGGGCGTTGATCAAGGGCTCCACGATGCATTTCGAGTATATTTCGGATGCGGTGAGTCATGGGCTCATGCGGGTGCAGTTGGATACGGGGGTGCCGGTGGTGTTTGGGCTGTTGACGCTTCTGACGGAGGAGCAGGGGCTCGAGAGGGCGGGGATTGATGAGGCGGGGAAGGGGCATAATCATGGGGAGGATTGGGGGGCGGCGGCGG